>NC_088222.1:14214773-14342273 GCF_036934945.1 Oncorhynchus masou masou
ACCCCTGCAGAGACCCCTACAGAGACCTCTACAGAGACCCCTACAGAGACCTAACAGAGACCCCTACAGAGACCAGTACAGAGACCTCTACAGAGGGCAGTACAGAGACCTCTACAGAGACCCCTACAGAGACCAGTAACAGAGACCCCACAGAGACATCTACAGAGACCCCTACAGAGACCTCTACAGAGACCCTAACAGAGACATCTCCAACAGAGGCCAGTAACAGAGACCTCTCCAGAGACCAGTACAGAGACCCCTACAGAGACATCCCACAGAGACCAGTTTGTACAGAGACCCCTAACAGAGACAGTCAACAGAGACCCCTACAGAGACTCCTACAGAGACTTCTACAGAGACCCCTACAGAGACCCCTACAGAGACCTCTACAGAGATTATCTCACAGAGACCCCTACAGAGACCTCTACAGAGACTTCTACAAAGACCCCTACAGAGACCCCTACAGAGACCTCTACAGAGACCTCTACAGAGACCCCTACAGAGGCCTCTACAGAGACCCCTACAGAGACCTCTACAGAGACCCCTACAGAGACTCCTACAGAGACCTCTACAGAGACCCCTACAGAGACCCCTACAGAGACTTCTACAGAGACCCTACAGAGACCCCTGCAGAGACCCCTACAGAGACCTCTACAGAGACCCCTACAGAGACCTCTACAGAGACCCCTACAGAGACCTCTACAGAGACCCTTACAGAGACCTCTACAGAGACCCTTACAGAGACCCCTACAGAGACCCCTACAGAGACCTCTACAGAGACCCCTACAGAGACCTCTACAGAGACCCCTACAGAGACCTCTACAGAGACCTCTACAGAGACCCTTACAGAGACCTCTACAGAGACCTCTAAAGAGACCCTTACAGAGACTCTTACAGAGACCTCTACAGAGACCCCTACAGAGACCTCTACAGAGACCCTTACAGAGACCTCTACAGAGACTTCTACAGAGACCCTTACAGAGACCTCTACAGAGACCTCTACAGAGACCCCTACAGAGAACCCTACAGAGACCCCTACAGAGACTTCTACAGAGACCCTTACAGAGACCTCTACAGAGACCCGTACAGAGACCTCTACAGAGACCCTTACAGAGACCCTACAGAGACCCTTACAGAGACCTCTACAGAGACCCTTACAGAGACCCCTGCAGAGACCCCTACAGAGACCTCTACAGAGACCCCTACAGAGAACCCTACAGAGACCCCTACAGAGACTTCTACAGAGACCCTTACAGAGACCTTACAGAGACCCCTACAGAGACCTCTACAGAGACCCCTACAGAGACCTCTACAGAGACCCTTACAGAGACCTCTACAGAGACCCTTACAGAGACCCCTGCAGAGACCCCTACAGAGACCTCTACAGAGACCCCTACAGAGACCTCTACAGAGACCCCTACAGAGACCTCTACAGAGACCTCTACAGAGACCCTTACAGAGACCTCTACAGAGACCTCTAAAGAGACCCTTACAGAGACTCTTACAGAGACCTTACAGAGACCCCTACAGAGACCTCTACAGAGACCCTTACAGAGACCTCTACAGAGACCCCTACAGAGACCTCTACAGAGACCCTTACAGAGACCTCTACAGAGGCCCTTACAGAGACCTCTACAGAGACCCTTACAGAGACCTCTACAGAGACTCCTACAGAGACCTCTACAGAGACCCCTACAGAGACTCCTACAGAGACTTCTACAGAGACCCCTACAGAGACCCCTACAGAGACCTCTACAGAGACCTCTACAGAGACCCCTACAGAGACCTCTACAGAGACTTCTACAAAGACCCTAACAGAGACCCCTACAGAGACCTCTACAGAGACCTCTACAGAGACCCCTACAGAGACCTCTACAGAGACCCCTACAGAGACCTCTACAGAGACCCCTACAGAGACTCCTACAGAGACCTCTACAGAGACCCCTACAGAGACCCCTACAGAGACTTCTACAGAGACCCTTTTTACAGAGACCTCTACAGAGACCTCTACAGAGACCCCTACAGAGAACCCTACAGAGACCCCTACAGAGACTTCTACAGAGTGTTACAGAGACCTCTACAGAGACCCATTACAGAGACCTCTACAGAGCCCCTTACAGAGACCTCTACAGAGACCCTACAGAGGCTCTTACAGAGACCTATACAGAGACCCTAACAGAGACTTCTACAGAGACCCCTACAGAGACCTCTACAGAGACCCTTACAGAGACCTCTACAGAGACCCCTACAGAGACCTCTACAGAGATTATACAGAGACCTCTACAGAGACCCTTACAGAGACCTCTACAGAGACCCCTGTTCAGAGACCTACAGAGACCCCTACAGAGACCTCTACAGAGACCCCTACAGAGACCCTACAGAGACCTCTACAGAGACCCTTACAGAGACCTCTACAGAGACCCTTACAGAGACCTCTACAGAGACCTCTACAGAGACCCGTACAGAGACCTACAGAGACCTCTACAGAGACCTCTACAGAGACCCCTACAGAGACAAACAATCCCCATACATCACCCTTATTTAGACTCTACAAACACATGGTTTTGGCATAGTTTATGTAATTTCTATTAAAATAAACTAAGGGATTACACTCAGTTTTGAATATGAAAGGGTATTTATATTGTGTAAAGGAAAGGTGTCACTCACACATCACATTATGAGGGATTAGTGTGTGTGTGTGTGTGTGTGTGTGTGTTATTTTGTGTGTGTGTGTGTGTGTGTGTGTGGTGTGTCAGTTGTGTGTGTGTGTGTGTGTGTGTCCCCATATGCTGCTACAGTATTCTACACCACATAACCAGCCTTGTACCCCTAATGTACTTACCCAAAATACAGAACTTCAGAACCTCAGACATTTACAGAAAGAACTGGTTTTAAAGAACCAGAAACAGTTCCACTAAGCAGGGTCACCTAACACTTCTGGACGTTATTTGCAAACAAACTCTGCTATCAACTTGAAGGAATATGCTGAATTGCAGGAGGATATGAATAAAAGCAATACAATGTCTGATCCTACACATTAAGTGACTAAAAATGACAGTTATTTCTTTAACACTGAAGGACAGGAACCAGCCTCTTTCTAAAATGTTTTTTTTTTTTTACAACAAATGAAATCACTTATAAAACCAGTTATTTTACATTAGCAGATGTCACAACGCGCTGTACAGAAAGCCAGCCTGAAGCCCCAGACAGCAAAGCAAAGCAGAGGGGAACTTATCAGTGTTGTATCTCATCTTAACACAACCCCTTAAACAATTCCAGCTTTGGACTGTAGCAATAGTCCCCAAACAGCAGGTAGACACTAGCGTGGTTTTAGGGTTAGTAAAGGAGATTGGACAGGTGTGGACATGACCTGTGTCTGTGGTCACAAATACAATGCAATCCCCATCATCACTCAGTTATTTTACTGCAAACAAACAATCCCCATCATCACTCAGTTATTATACTGCAAACAAACAATCCCCATCATCACTCAGTTATTTATACTGCAAACAAACAATCCCCATCATCACTCAGTTATTTTACTGCAAACAAACAATCCCCATCATGTGGATCACTCAGTTATTTTACTGCAAACAAACAATCCCCATCATCACTCAGTTATTTTACTGCAAACAAACAATCCCCATCATCACTCAGTTATTTTAACTGCAAACAAACAATCCCCATCATCACTCAGTTATTTAACTGCAAACAAACAATCCCCATCATCACTCAGTTATTTTACTGCAAACAAACAATCCCCATCATCACTCAGTTATTATACTGCAAACAAACAATCCCCATCATCACTCAGTTATTTTACTGCAAACAAACAATCCCCATCATGTGGATCACTCAGTTATTTTACTGCAAACAAACAATCCCCATCATCACTCAGTTATTTTACTGCAAACAAAATTGACTCATATACATAATCTAGTATTAGCAATAAAGAAGTGTTATACATATAATATATAATCAAGATACTAAAAAAGTATTGATTTTCAATCTAATGTACACAAAACACAGCATACATTAGTTCTGCAAGAACAATGAGCAATCCGTAGCTCATTAGAACAGCAAGCTGGCAAGCCTTCTCAAGCCTTCTCACAACTGGTATGAAACAAGTATGGTAGCCTAAAAATGTCAAATACAAAGTAATACAAATTTCATAAGAGGACAAAATGAAAACATAATTTGTTCCCCAGACTATTTCCATAATCAACAACATTGAATTCTTCTTGGGGAAATGCTGTAGCTAGATATTGGGTGCGACTGTGAGCCATAGACAGAGAAACACAAGACAATAATTATACGGTCATATGATCCAGTGATAATGTAGTGGTAGTCTGTTTGTGTTGAGAGGCAGGCTTACCACTTTATCTTTATCTGGACATGCATTTCTCCATTGTATCATTGTCATATGTACACTGCATCTCTTTCTCCTGTCCTGGAAGTACTTAAATGACTTTGCGTTTTGGATGAATTCTCAGTAGTTCAGTATATAACCTACGATTTGAACAAAAGCCAATGAATGCAATCATCACTTGAATAGAGAGATGGACTAATATACTGAGTTAATTTGAGTCATCACAGAACCACTCAGTATAACAATGAACGATAACAGAGACAATGCGCGTGTGTGTGTGTGTGTGTGTGTGTGTGTGTGTGTGTGTGTGTGTGTGTGTGTGTGTGTGTGTGTGTGTGTGTGTGTGTGTGTGTGTGTGTGTGTGTGTTTGTGTGTTTTTGTCAAATGAAAAGACATACATTATTTTAATTAAAACAAAAACATTTTGCATGATGCTATATGATGCTATATGATGCAATGTGATGCTATTTTACCAGGACTAGCAGTGAGCAACAGGATAAAAAAGTGAATGCAAAGATAATGAATTACTATTATTATTCATTATTATTATTATTTAGCAAATATTTAGGGCTAGTGGGCCTACATTTATTTAGCCCGTTTATTGAACAATTGTATTTAAAATTTAAAAATCAAAAATTGAAATAGTGAGTTTATTTAAGAAGAAATTGAATTAAAATCCCTCCAAATGCTGAATTTTGCTTTAAAAATAGTTTGTTAAAATACTATCCTGAACTACAGTGGGAAACTGTGAGGGGCAGTGGCACGCGTCGCGCCTGCTACTCAGTCCACACCTTCAACTTCCGACAGAAAAGGTAACATGCTCCTTTTTTTACTCAACCATTCGTTCACCGTAAATTACAGCGCTTTAAAGTTGTTGATCAATATGCAAAGCAGCAACGATGAATATACCACGAGCCGAGGGGTCCGGTAATTACACCTCAGGGTGGCAGCACGGTAATTTGGCGGCTCGGGGATCCTGCAATCAGCGTTCTATTCATTAACGCGGGAGTCATTTAATCTGCGGCCACTCGAGCCTGCCAATCACCCCCGCAGACACATGACATTACAAAAGCAAAATGAAAAAGTTTAAATTACCAGCCAGGCCCACCCGTGTAACAACTCTAAACACTATATTTAGGCTTCTTTATGTCGCTGAATGGCCGTTGCCACATTGTGAAAGGACAAGGGGAGACAAACTTAATGAAACAACATCATTTTATGCATTTGTATAGACACCTTTATTTCTTGCGGCTGCAACAGAACAGGCTTATAGACCTACCACGTCCCCGTGCCTGGCCTACCATTTGTCTTTAACCAGCGCAACAATTGCCTCGTGTTAAAAGGAAATCTGAAAAAGAAAATGATTGATTGAAAGCTGCCACTCAGGGCTATTGTCTCAGGCTTGAGAGAGGATATTCTACCCGTTGCTGTTTGGGGGGGCAGAGGGCCAGAGGGCAAGGAGAGGAGAGGTCCTGTAACTCTCCTTAGTTAGATAGAGTGAGGTAACTCACTGTATACAGACATAATCTCCATTATATCGTTAACACACATGGTTTTCTGGCTGACTTAGTAAGCTACTTCAAAAATATAGGGTGAATTTGATCAACATTCTGCATCTAGTGCTTTAGTCTTATCTAGAAATGTTTTCAAAAAAGTACATTGTTTTTCTGGTGGCCATGCATAGAATGTAGCATGTTGACTCTATGGCACACAGTGAATGGCATAATAGACCCCTCTTTTCTGCCTTCCTGTACATCCAATCAGGTCTGTCCTGAAAACCTCTCTCTGACCATAGGGGATTTGGGTTAAGGGGGATGCATGTGGCTGACATGCAGTCTGATGAAGGAGGAGAGAGGGACTGTGAGGGTGGCCAGTCCTCTCTCTCCTCTGACTGCCAATAGCAACCCCAGAGTGGGTTGTGGCTGGGCCGCGCTCTGCACCAACAAACCCAGACCTGGGCATGGATCCAGGCCAAGCAGGCAGCATGGGCATGAACCCCTCTGTCTGCATCCCAAATTGCACCCTATTCCTTACTTTTGACCCATAGGGCTCTGTTCAAAAGTAGTGCAATATGTAGGGAATAAGGTGCCATTTGGGACTCAGCCGTCTCTGCTCTGGAGGCTCTGCTTGGTGGAGGGAGGGGCTTCCATATATCAACTGTCTGATGACCTGTCGTCTGGGTCCCAGCCCAGTCCCACTGATGAGTGGTGGGAGACAGAGAGAGTTAGAGAGGCAGAGTGAGACAGAGAGAGTTAAAGAGAGAGAGAGGCAGAGTGAGACAGAGTGGGGAGAGAGAGAGGCAGAGTGAGACAGAGAGAGAGGCAGAGAGAGTTAATGAGAGAGAGAGGCAGAGAGAGAAGAGAGGGGAAGAGGCAGAGCAGAGTGAGACAGAGAGAGTTAGAGGCAGAGTGAGACAGAGAGAGTTAAAAGAGAGAGAGGCAGAGTGACACAGAGAGGGGAAGAGCAGAGAGAGGCAGAGAGAGTTAATGAGAGAGAGCCGGGAGGCAGAGTGAGACAGAGAGAGTTAAAGAGAGAGAGAGACACCCTACAGAGCCCCAGGACAGCAGCACAATTAGACCCAACCAAATCATAAGAAAACAAAAAGATAATTACTTGACACATTGGAAAGAATTAACAAAAAAACAGAGCAAACTAGAATGCTATTTGGTTAAACAGAGAGTACACAGCGGCAGAATACCTGACCACTGTGACTGACCCAAATTTAAGGAAAGCTTTGACTATGTACAGACTCAGTGAGCATAGCCTTGCTATTGAGAAGGCTGCCGTAGGCAGACATGGCTCTCAAGAGAAGACAGGCTATGTGCTCACTGCCCACAAAATGAGGTGGAAACTGAGCTGCACTTCCTACCTCCTGCCCAATGTATGACCATATTAGAGAGACATATTTCCCTCAGATTACACAGATCCACAAATAATTCAAAAACAAATCCAATTTTGATAAACTCCCATATCTACTGGGTGAAATTCCACAGTGTGCCATCACAGCAGCAATATTTGTGACCTGTTGCCACGAGAAAAGGGCAACCAGTGAAGAACAAACACCATTGTAAATACAACCCATATTTATGCTTATTTATTTTATCTTGTGTCCTTTAACCATTTGTACATTGTTAAAACACTGTACATATATAATATGACATTTGGATTGTCTTTATTGTTTTGAAACTTCTGTATGTGTAATGTTTACTGTTAATTTTTATTTTTTATTTCACTTTATATATCCACTTTATATATTTACCTCACTTGCTTTGGCAATGTTAACACATGTTTCCCATGCCAATAAAGCCCTTGAATTGAATTGAGAGGCAGAGAGTTGTTAAAGAGAGAGAGGCAGAGTGAGACAGAGAGAGCACAGAGAGGCAGAGAGTTAATGAGAGAGAGAGGCAGAGAGAGTTAATGAGAATAGATTCAGAGTGAGACAGAGAGAGTTAGAGAGAGAGAGAGTTAAGGAGATGAGCTGGCATGCAGTTAGAGATAGGAGGCAGAGTGAGACAGAGAGCTGTTAAAGAGAGAGAGAAGCAGAGTGAGATAGAGAGGCAGAGAGAGTTAAAGAGAGAGAGAGGCAGTGAGACAGAGAGAGTTAAAGAGAGAGGGGCAGGAGAGTTAATGAGAGAGAGAGGCAGAGTGAGACAGAGAGAGAGAGGCTCCTGAGACAGAGAGGGTTAAAGAGAGGAGGGGCAGAGAGAGTTAATGAGAGAGAGAGGCAGAGTGAGACAGAGAGATCTGAGAGGCAGAGTGAGACTGAGAGAGTTAAAGAGGGAGCTTCCAGAGTGAGACAGAGAGACCTGAGAGAGAGAAGCAGAGTGAGATAGAGAGAGTTAAATAGAGAGAGAGGCAGAGTGAGAGAGAGGCAGTGAGACAGAAAGAGTTAAGAGAGAGAGAGAGGCAGTGAGACAGAGAGAGTTAAAGAGAGAGAGGCAGAGTAAGACAGAGAGAGTTAAAGAGAGAGAGAGAGGCAGAGAGAGTTAATGAGAGAGAGAGGCAGAGAGAGTTAAAGAGAGAGAGGCAGAGTGAGACAGAGAGAGTTAAAGAGAGAGAGAGAGGCAGAGAGAGTTAATGAGAGAGAGGCAGAGTGAGGCAGAGAGAGTTAAAGAGAGAGAGGGGCAGTGAGACAGAGTTAAAAGAGAGAGAGAGGCAGAGAGTAAGAGAGAGAAGAGAGAGAGGCAGAGTGAGACAGAGAGTTAAAAGAGAGAGAGAGAGAAGCAGAGTGAGACAGAGAGTAAAGACAGAGAGAGAGGCAGAGTGAGACAGAGAGTTAAAGAGAGAGAGAGAGAGAGAGAGAGAGAGAGAGAGAGAGCAGAGTGAGGCAGAGAGTTAAAGAGAGAGAGAAGCAGAGTGAGATAGAATTAAAGAGAGAGAGAGAGAAGCAGAGTGAGATAGAGACAAAGGAGAGAGAGAGGCAGAGTGAGACAGAGTTAAAGAGAGAGACAAAGGAGAGAGAGGCAGAGTGAGACAGAGAGAGAGAAATCAAATCAAATTTTATTGGTCACATACACGTGATTAGCAGATGTTATTGCGAGTGTAGCGAAATGCTTGTGTTTCTACTTCCGACAGTGCAGTAATATCTAACATCTAACAAGTAATTTCTAACAAATTACACAACATATACCCAATACACACAAATCTAAGTAGTAATGAATTAAGACTATAAATATATGGACGAGCGATGTCAGAGAGGAACGGACTAAGATACGGACTAAGAATAAAAAACAGTATATACATATGAGATGAGTAAAGCAAGATATGTAAACATTCATTTACTAGAATACCTTAGAATAGTATATCATCCAGTTTATACATATACCTGTATTCTTGGGGCTGCATGTAGCCTAGTGGTTAGAGCCAGTAACCAAAAGGTTACTGGATCAAATCCCGAGCTGACAAGGTCGTTCTGCCCCTGAACCAGGCAGTTAACCCATTGTTCCCTGGTAGGCTGTCATTGTAAATAAGAATTTGTTCTTAACTGACTTGCCTAGTTAAAAGGAGAGAGAGTTAAGGAGATGTAATGTTTCACTTGCAATGTTAATATATGTTTTCCATGCCAATAAAGCCCCTAAATTGGAGAGAGAGGATGTCGACCTGTCATTTTTTTTTCTGCCAAACCTGCAGCAGGTCAGGAAGGAAGTTTCCTCCCAGCAGCCAGCGGTAGGAGAGGAAGAGAGGGGTCTGCAGGAGAGTGAGCTCCTGTCCAGGGGCCGCTGGGCACGCTGTGAATCCTCTATTGTTCCCTCTCCGCTGACACCAGTCCGCCATTTCCTCTGTCATAAATCTGCCCCAGGAGGTGTCAACCGCCCCCCCTCCATTGTCTCTGAAGAGGAAACCTGTAGTGGAGGAGGCGGCCTGGATGTACTCGTCTTCAGCCGGGTCAAAGGGCAGGGGAGCCGTTTGGTATACGCAGTGAATATGTATTGTGATTAGATAGAGGTATGGTACAGAGGTATGGTACAGGAGGACTGGGTGGGTTAGACCCCTGCTGTACCTCTCTACCAGCTAGCCAGCCAGGGGTATAGTACACCTCTCTACCAGCTAGCCAGCCAGAGGTATGGTACAGGAGGACTGGGTGGGTTAGATTCCTGCTGTACCTCTCTACCAGCCAGCCAGGGGTATGGTACAGGAGGACTGGGTGGGTTAGACCCCTGCTGTACCTCTCTACCAGCTAGCCAGCCAGGGGTATGGTACAGGAGGACTGGGTGGGTTAAACTCCTGCTGTACCTCTCTACCAGCCAGCCAACCAGGGGTATGGTACAGGAGGACTGGGTGGGTTAGACTCCTGCTGTACCTCTCTACCAGCCAGCCAACCAGGGGTATGGTACAGGAGGACTGGGTGGGTTAGACTCCTGCTGTACCTCTCTACCAGCCAGCCAACCAGGGGTATGGTACAGGAGGACTGGGTGGGTTAAACTCCTGCTGTACCTCTCACCAGCCAGCCAGCCAGAGGTATAGTACAGGAGGACTGGGTGGGTTAGACCCCTGCTGTACCTCTCTACCAGCCAGCCAACCAGGGGTATGGTACAGGAGGACTGGGTGGGTTAGACCCCTGCTGTACCTCTCTACCAGCCAGGTTACAGTGTTACAGTCTAATCATGGCTCTTCTCTGGAAACCATCAACGGGGCCCCTGAATCATCCTCTAAATCAAGTCCTTGTTCCACGTCACTGTGCTGTAGCCACCGGGGCCTCCCACTACTAACTCAAAGCAAGCGATACACACATTAACGCTGAAGGAGAATGCTCGCACTAGAGGTTGGTAGGCCTCAGACCGACAGACAGGCAGGAAATAATGAAAACCTATTACAACACCAACTAGGGTTTTTATGGAGTTGTTAAGGTCGATGCCAACTAAAGTTCTGTTTTGTGATAGAGGGTTTATAAATGCTTTATGGATGTTGTCTTTCTGTGGATGGAAAGGACTTGTCCCTCATTATCGGTTGTAGCTGATTAAAGCGGCCACTTAAATTCGATTGTCTTGATTTGTGAAACGCAGATGTTTATTGTAGTAGGAATTGATGAGCAACATGCCTGATATTTACTGTTTGAATGGCGCACGTGTGGGGCCTGCGGCTTACAATTCAGTAGCCTGTTAGTAGAATCTGTCTGGTGTGAATGGTAACGGTTATTATATCCCATTGACTCTGTTTGTTGTGAATTTAACCCCCCCCCCTATATCCCATTGAATCTGTCTGTTGTGAATTGTAACCCCCCCCCCCATATCCCATTGAATCTGTCTGTTGTGAATTGTAACCCCTCCCCCCTCCCTATATCCCATTGAATCTGTCTGCTGTGTTGTCAGTGTGACTGACTGTCAGAGTGTGGTGACCAGACTGTCAGTTGTCAGTGTGGTTGACCAGACTGTCAGTTGTCAGTTGTGACCAGACAGTGTGGTTGACCAGACTGTCAGTTGTCAGTGTGGTTGACCAGACTGTCAGTTGTCAGTGTGGTTGACCAGACTGTCAGTTGTCAGTGTGACTGACCAGACTGTCAGTTGTCAGTGTGGTTGACCAGACTGTCAGTTGTCAGTGTGGTTGACCAGACTGTCAGTTGTCAGTGTGGTTGACCAGACTGTCAGTTGTCAGTGTGGTTGACCAGACTGTCAGTTGTCAGGACTCTACAATAGTTGTCAAGAGGGGGGAAGAAGGTGTTTTCAGAAGACTCCCTCCACACGAGAGAGGAGAGGTGAATTCCAGAGGTTGGAATTTATGACATTCTTTGTTTGCGTGAAACAACAAACAGTACTGAAAGGTGTGAACAGTATTCCAGCTCCGTCGCGGTACCTGGAAGTGAAAGAGAGCACCTGTCGAGCCCACAACCATTCTCATGGCAAACCACTAGCCCTAGGCCCCTCCCCCTGACACCTACTAACTGTCATTCTCGCCCGGCATGGTGGGTGGCAGTGGAAAAGGATCCTTTCATTTGGCAGCAGCTATTTCACTAATCCAAAACAACAGCTGTAAGGTAGAAATGAGTGGGTGAGGTAGGGGAGAGGACGATATGAGGGGGAGTTAGAGGGATGAGGTACAGGGAGAGGGCGGTATGAGGGGGAGTTAGAGGGATGAGGTACGGGGAGGGGGTGCAGGGAGAGGGGAGAGAGGGGGAGACAGAGGGGGAGAGATAGAGAGGGGGAGAGACAGAGAGGGGGCGAGACAGAGGGGGAGAGATAGAGAGGGGGAGAGATAGAGAGGGGGAGAGACAGAGGGGGAGAGACAGAGAGGGGGGGGAGAGACAGAGAGGGGGAGAGACAGAGAGGGGGAGAGACAGAGAGGGGGAGGGGAGAGACAGAGAGGGGGAGAGACAGAGGGAGGGACAGAGGGGGAGACAGAGAGGGGGGAGAGAGGAGTGGAGAGAGACAGAGAGGGGGAGAGACAGAGGGGGAGGAGAGGGGAGAGACAGAGGGGGGGACAGAGGGGGGAGAGAGACAGAGAGGGGGAGAGGGAGAGAGACAGAGAAGAGGGAGAGGAGCGGGGGGAGAGAGACAGAGAGGGGGAGAGGGAAAGAGACAGAGTGGGGGAGAGACAGAGGGGGTGAGACAGAGGGGGGGGGGAGAGGGAGAGAGAGACAGAGAGGGGGAGAGACAGAGGGGGAGATAGACAGAGAGGGGGAGAGGGAGAGACAGAGAGGGGGAGAGGGAGAGAGAGAGACAGAGAGGGGGGAGAGGGAGAGGGGGAGAGAGAGGGAGAGAGGGGGGAGAGGGGGGGAGAGGGAGCGACAAAGAGGCAGAGAGGGGAGAGGGGAGAGAGGGGAGAGGGAGAGAAACAGAGAGGGGGAGAGGGAGAGAGGGAGAGGGAGAGAGACAGAGAGAGGGAGAGGGAGAGAGACAGAGAGGGGAGAGAGAGGGGGGAGAGGAGAGAGGGGGGACAGAGGGGGACAGGGAAAGAGACAGAGTGGGGGAGAGGGAGAGAGGGGGGGGGTGGAGGAGGAGAGAGACAGAGAGGGGGAGAGAGAGACAGAGGGGAGGGGGAGAGACAGGGGGGAGAGAGAGAGGGGGAGAGGGGAGAGAGAGGGACAGGGGAGAGAGAGAGACAGAGGGGGAGAGGGAGACAGACAGAGGGGGAGAGAGACAGAGAGGGGGGAGGGAGATAGAGAGAGAGAGGGGGGGACACAGAGAGGGGGAGAGAGACAGAGAGAGAGAGAGAGAGAGAGAGAGAGAGAGACAGAGAGGGGATGAGAGGGAGAGAGGGAGAGAGAGAGAGAGGGAGGGGAGGGGGAGAGGGAGAGAGAAACAGGGGGGGGGACAGAGTGGGGGGGGTAGAGAGAGAGAGAGAGAGAGAGAGAGAGAGAGAGAGAGAAAGAGTGTGAGAGAGAGAGAGAGAGAGAGAGAGAGAGAGAGAGGGGGAGAGAGAGACAGAGAGGAGAGGGGGAGGGAGAGAGAGAGGGAGGGAGAGAGAGAGGGGGGGAGAGAGGGGGAAAGAGGGGGAGAGAGAGAAAGAGAGACATAGAGGGTGGAGAGGGAGAGAGAGACAGAGAGGGGGGAGAGACAGAGAGGGGGAGAGGGAGAGACAGAAAGGGGAAGAGGGAGAGAGACATAGAGGGTGGAGAGGGAGAGAGAGGGGAGGGGCGAGAGAGACAGAGAGGGGGTAGAGGGAGAGACAGAGAGGGGGGGAGAAGGAGAGAGAGAGAGAGAGAGAGGAGAGAGAAGGAGAGAGGGAGAGAGACAGAGAGGGGGGAGAGGGAGAGACAGGGGAGAGAAGGAGAGAGGGGTAGAAGGGGGAGAATGAGAGAGAGAGACAGAGAGGGGGGAGAGGGAGAGAGAGAGGGTGGAGAAGGAGAGAAGGGGAGAGGGAGACACAGAAAGGGGGAGAGACAGAGAGGGGGAGGGATGAGAGAGACAGAGAGGGGGGATGGAAGACAGAGAGAGAGAGAGAGAGAGAGAGAGAGAGGAGGGAGAAGGAGAGAGGGGGAGGGAGAGAGAGACAGAGAGGGGGAAGAGGGAGAGAGAGAGGGTGGAGAAGGAGAGAGGGGGAGGGGAAGAGAGACAGAGAGAGAAAGGGAGACAGAGAGAGGGGATACCTCACATTGGAGGAGAGGGGGAGAGAGGGAGAGAGAGAGAGAGTGGATAGAGAGGGGAGGGAGAGGAAGAGAGACAGAGGGGGAGAGAGACAGGGGGCAGAGGGGGTAGAAAGGGGGAGAGAAAGAGAAAGAGTGGGAGAGGGAAAGAGAGAGAGAGAGAGAGGGGGGAGAGGGGGAGAGAGACAGAGAGAGAAAGAGAGACAGAGAGACAGAGACCTCACATTGGAGGAGAGGGGGGAGAGACAGACAGTGGGAGAGGGAGAGAGAGGGGTGAGGGAGAGAGAGTGGGGGGAGAGGAAGAGAGACAGAGGGGGAGAGAGAGGGGAGAGTGAGAGAGACAGAGAGACAGAGAGGGGGGAGGGGGAGGAAGAGAGACAGAGAGGGGGAGAGAGAGGGGGAGGGGAGAGAGAGACAGAGAGGGGGAGACAGAGAGGGGGAGAGAGAGACAGAGAAAGAAAGAGAGACAGAGAGAGGGGAGAGGGAGAGAGAGAGAGAGAGAGAGACAGAGAGAGAGGGGGGAGAGCGGGGGAGAGAGAGAGAGGAGGGGGGAGAGGGGGAGAGAGGGTGAGAGAGAACGAGAGACAGAGAGGGGGGAGACCTCATATTGGAGGAGAGGGGGGAGAGAGGGGGAGAGGGGGAGATGGAGAGAGAGAGACCAAGAGAGGGGAGAGGGAGAGAGAGGGAGGGGGAGAGGAAGAGAGACAGAGAGGGCGAGTGAGAGGGGAAGATGGAGAGAGAGAGACAGAGAGGGGGGAGAGAGAGAGAGGGGGGGACCTCACATTGGACCCTGTATTGTAGCTGCCAGTGAGATGTATCGTAGCTGTCAGTGAGATGTATTGTAGCTGCCAGTGAGATGTATCGTAGCTGCCAGTGAGATGTATCGTAGCTGCCAGTGAGATGTATCGTAGCTGTCAGTGAGATGTATCGTAGCTGCCAGTGAGATGTATCGTAGCTCAGGGCCAAAAACCACACGGAAATAGAACATGAGTATGTGAGTATGTGAGTGCGTGCGTGCGTGTGTGCGTGCGTGTGTGCGTGCGTGTGTGCCTGCGTGCGTGCCTGTGTGTGTGCTGACAGGGTTGCTGCTCATATTAGCATCTATCTTCGGACACAGGGGATTGTATCAGGACAGGTGAACAGAATTACACTGAGGAGACGCTCATTACACATCTGGTTAAGTTTTGGGAGGGAAACCTTTGTGGGGTGGTCTTCGACTCCTCGCTGTATAACACGCCTGCCCTGTTAACACAACAGGGCTCTGGAAGTCAATCAAATGGCAAGGTACTGGTGGGCTAAATCACATTCTCTGCATTGAACTCTAAATTATCTATGATGTAAAAAATTAGGAACATTTCTGCTATGTCTAAAACCTGACTTCTTTGTTGTTGAATGAGTTCCTTTGGAGCTTATAAACTGAGGTTGACTTGGGTGTTACGGTATGTGTCTGACATTGACAAACGTACTGAGTATTATAAAGTTACATTTGGGACCACAATACTGAGCTATTTCCAGCCAGAACATTGAACCTGGGAGACTATTGTACTGTGGAGCTGTGGATTTGGAGGCTGATGATACAGTGTATTCTACCCGTTACCAATAAAAAGTCATCTCCAAGGCTTGAGCTTTAAGGCAAAAATATATATAAAATAATGTATTACATTTGTAAAACGCTTTTCATTATACCGAATGAACTCAAATTGTGTAAAATTGACACTGCTAGACAGAGCAACTGACACAAAGAACCCAGCTGACACTAGTGATGATGTTCCATTTTAGGTAATCCAACAGTTGCATCATGACTTCCATGTTCCATCCTCTGCTCCCAATCATCGGTCTGAACCACACAGTTCTCTAGTTGTACATTCCTCTACACAACTGTACAGAGTCTGATTCTTTATTAGGGCTCCTCGACCTGAGGGTCTGTCTGGCTTTGGGTCTTGGCTCTGAAGGTACGGCCCCTGTTGGTTTGGGCTGGAGAAAACATTCCTCGAAGGTTCCCGATCATGTCTGGCTTCTTTCATCTTGGGTATTCAATGTATTTTCGAATTCCCATAATTATGAGACACATTTCTGTTTCCTTTTTTATCATTGATGAAAATTGCGGAGGTACTCGAGACATTGAGGGCGGGCAACTCCATGTTTGGTCATTAATGCAGGCCGACTTTGCAAAGAAAGTCTGAAAGGTAATGGACAGTAACATTTGTATCATTTAGCAGACGTTCTTATCCAGAGCGACTTACAGTAGTGAGCGCATATATTTTTGCATTTGTTCGTATTGGTCCCCCATGGGAATTAAACCCACACCTCTGGTGTTTGTAAGTGCCATGCTCTTGGACCTAATGTAACCTTACGTTGCAGGAGTAGAGAGATGCCTGAGGGGAGTCCCCTCTTCCACTTTTCAGGGGAAACGGAAGTATCCCTGAAAACCAGAAATATCCAGTTTTCTGTCAACTCCACTAAGGATGAATGGAAAATCACACTGTAAAACACAGGGATATGAGGGATTGGTGGTTGAAGCCTTGAAGGACTCACGAGCCCGTAACCGAAAAGATCTTGCCAGCGTTACTCAGGTACTCAGGGACATCCTAGTTCATTTGAACTTTCTGATGTTCTGAGGTTCCAAAGTTCTGAGGTTCCAAAGTTCTGAGGTTCCAAAGTTCAGAGTTTCTGAGGTTCCAAAGTTCTGAGGCCTACTACTACAGACAGTCACGTGACCTGAGCAGACATTCAGATCTGATTGAGGGGCTCAGTTGCCTGGACAACCCACACAAAGCTAAGCTGCTAGCCCCTGCCTCGTCTGCGTCTTGTCTCAGAGATGTAAGTACCAACAGATGCTGATGTAGCGCTGACCTCAGTCGCTTCCTGGAAACGCAAATTTGTCAAAATGAGAGAGAAACAAGGGGAACAGTTAGAGCTAACACAGTCAGTCCAGGCTGAGGCTCCAGGCTGAGGCTCCAGGCTGAGGCTCCAGGCTGAGGCTGAGGCTCCAGGCTGAGGATCCAGGCTGAGGCTCCAGACTGAGGCTGAGGCTCCAGGCTGAGGATCCAGGCTGAGGCTCCAGACTGAGGCTGACGCTCCAGGCTGAGGATCCAGGCTGAGGCTCCAGGCTGAGGCTCCAGGCTGAGGCTCCAGGCTGAGGCTGAGGCTCCAGGCTGAGGCTCCAGGCTGAGGCTCCAGGCTGAGGCTGAGGCTGAGGCTCCAGGCAGAGGATCCAGGCTGAGGATCCAGGCTGAGGCTCCAGACTGAGGCTGAGGCTCCAGGCTGAGGCTCCCTCTCAGTTAGTGTTTATGAGCAGGGCCTCGTCACAGCAGTCTTGTGTTGTGTAGGTTTAACTTGACACATAGCTACATTTCTCCAAGTGGTTCTAAGAGTGAAAAGTCCAGATGCACTAAACTGGACTGTTAGGATAAACTGGACTGGTAGGATAAACTGGACTGTTAGGATAAACTGGACTGTTAGGATAAACTGGACTGTTATGATAAACTGGACTGTTAGGATAAACTGGACTGGTAGGATGAACTGGACTGGTAGGATAAACTGGACTGTAATGATAAACTGGACTGGTAGGATAAACTGGACTGGTAGGATAAACTGGACTGGTAGGATAAACTGGACTGTTAGGATAAACTGGACTGGTAGGATGAACTGGACTGTTAGGATAAACTGGACTGGTTGGATAAACTGGACTGTTAGGATAAACTGGACTGGTAGGATAAACTGGACTGGTAGGATAAACTGGACTGTTAGGATAAACTGGACTGGTAGGATAAACTGGACTGTTAGGATAAACTGGACTGGTAGGATGAACTGGACTGTTAGGATAAACTGGACTGGTTGGATAAACTGGACTGTTAGGATAAACTGGACTGGTAGGATAAACTGGACTGTAATGATAAACTGGACTGGTAGGATAAACTGGACTGTTAGGATAAACTGGACTGGTAGGATAAACTGGACTGTAATGATAAACTGGACTGGTAGGATAAACTGGACTGTTAGGATAGAGATATCAGAGTCCTTTACTTTAGGACCAGCTCCTTCTGGGGCTCTTTCTGTTCAGTACTGCTACATGGAACCTTGCTCATCCTTTCTGTTCAGTACTGCTACATGGAACCTTGCTCATCCTTTCTGTTCAGTACTGCTACATGGAACCTCGCTCATCCTTTCTGTTCAGTACTGCTACATGGAACCTCGCTCATCCTTTCTGTTCAGTACTGCTACATGGAACCTTGCTCATCCTTTCTGTTCAGTACTGCTACATGGAACCTTGCTCATCCTTTCTGTTCAGTACTGCTACATGGAACCTCGCTCATCCTTTCTGTTCAGTACTGCTACATGGAACCTTGCTCATCCATTCTGTTCAGTACTGCTACATGGAACCTTGCTCATCCTTTCTGTTCAGTACTGCTACATGGAACCTCGCTCATCCTTTCTGTTCAGTACTGCTACATGGAACCTTGCTCATCCTTTCTGTTCAGTACTGCTACATGGAACCTTGCTCATCCTTTCTGTTCAGTACTGCTACATGGAACCTTGCTCATCCATGGAAATGTTTGGAAATGCCAACAAATCACACCCCCATTGAGTTATCTGTAAAATATGTGCTCTTGCCATGTCTAATATAGTCCAATTAACTGGTCTCGTAATGTAAATGACTTAAAACCACAGGTTTGTAGAACGCTATTGTCCAGGTGGCTCACATCCAAGGGTAGTTTGTGATTGGCTAGCGATAACACCTTGCTTTAATATGTGTGCAGATGATTTAATGATGTAAAACCTTGCAGAATCTACCTCCGTCTTCCGATTCCGGAAGCAATCACGGTATCGCAAGAGCAGTCTAACCACAGCATGATATCACCTTCTAAAACGCACGAGGATGGAAAGGAAACGTGCGCCAGACCACTCATATGCCATCAATTATTTCACAAAAACTCATAGGAGAAGGAAATTTGTGGAGCCATTAGCTCCCAGAGCTTGGGATCATACTGGGGGTAATAGCAACCTCACAGAATAAACACATTTGGCTAACAGGTCACCAGGATCGTCTGCATCTCAAATGACACCCTATTCCCTATAGTGCACTGGTCTGGTCAAAAGTAGTGCACTACAATGAGTGTACAAAACATTAGGAACACCAGCTCTTTCAACGCAATAGACTGAGCAGGTGAATCCAGGTGAAAGCAATGATCCATGATTGATGTCACCTGTTAAATCCACCAATCAGTGAAGATGAAGGGTAGAGACAGGTTAAAGAAGGATGTTTAAGCCTTGAGAACATTGAGACATGGATTGTGTATGTGTTCTATTCAGAGGGCGAATGGGCAAGACAAAACATGTATGTGCCTTTGAACGGGGTACGGTAGTAGTTGGTATTCAATAACTGCAACGGTGCTGGGTTTTCATGCTCAACAGTTTCCCAAGTGTATTAAGAATGGTCCACCACCCAAAGAACATCCAGACAACTTGACACAACTGTGGGAAGCGTTGGAGTCAACATAGACCAGCATCCCTGTGGAACGCTTTCGACACCTTGTAGAGACAAATTGAGGCTGTTCTGAGGGCAAAGGGGGCTGAAACGCAATATTAGGGCGTTCCTAATGTTTCATACACTCAGTGTATATAGGGAATAGGGTTCCATTAGTGACTGAGCTCTGGGTTAGAGAGGTGAAGTGGTTATAGGAAGGTTAACATTAGGGACTGAGCTCGGGGTTAGAGAGGTGAAGTGGTTATAGGAAGGTTAACATTAGGGACTGAGCTCTGGGTTAGAGGGTTAGAGAGGTGAAGTGGTTATAGGAAGGTTAACATTAGGGACTGAGCTCTGGGTTAGAGAGGTGAAGTGGTTATAGGAAGGTTAACATTAGGGACTGAGCTCTGGGTTAGAGGGTTAGAGAGGTGAAGTGGTTATAGGAAGGTTAACATTAGGGACTGAGCTCTGGGTTAGAGGGTTAGAGAGGTGAAGTGGTTATAGGAAGGTTAACATTAGGGACTGAGCTCTGGGTTAGAGGGTTAGAGAGGTGAAGTGGTTATAGGAAGGTTAACATTAGGGACTGAGCTCTGGGTTAGAGGGTTAGAGAGGTGAAGTGGTTATAGGAAGGTTAACATTAGGGACTGAGCTCTGGGTTAGAGAGGTGAAGTGGTTATAGGAAGGTTAACATTAGGGACTGAGCTCTGGGTTAGAGAGGTGAAGTGGTTATAGGAAGGTTAACATTAGGGACTGAGCTCTGGGTTAGAGGGTTAGAGAGGTGAAGTGGTTATAGGAAGGTTAACATTAGGGACTGAGCTCTGGGTTAGAGGGTTAGAGAGGTGAAGTGGTTATAGGAAGGTTAACATTAGGGACTGAGCTCTGGGTTAGAGAGGAAGTGGTTATAGGAAGGTTAACATTAGGGACTGAGCTCTGGGTTAGAGGTGAAGTGGTTATAGGAAGGTTAACATTAGGGACTGAGCTCTGGGTTAGAGGGTTAGAGAGGTGAAGTGGTTATAGGAAGGTTAACATTAGGGACTGAGCTCTGGGTTAGAGAGGTGAAGTGGTTATAGGAAGGTTAACATTAGGGACTGAGCTCTGGGTTAGAGGGTTAGAGAGGTGAAGTGGTTATAGGAAGGTTAACATTAGGGACTGAGCTCTGGGTTAGAGAGGTGAAGTGGTTATAGGAAGGTTAACATTAGTGACTGAGCTCTGGGTTAGAGAGGTGAAGTGGTTATAGGAAGGTTAACATTAGGGACTGAGCTCTGGGTTAGAGGGTTAGAGAGGTGAAGTGGTTATAGGAAGGTTAACATTAGGGACTGAGCTCTGGGTTAGAGAGGTGAAGTGGTTATAGGAAGGTTAACATTAGGGACTGAGCTCTGGGTTAGAGGGTTAGAGAGGTGAAGTGGTTATAGGAAGGCTAAGGGGAGGGGAGGTGTTCCTCTAGGGTAGCAAGCCTACACCCGCCATGCGTGTGGCAGAGCGAGACTCAAATCACCCCTAATTAACAGAGGTCAAAGAGTCTCCCCCCTACGTCCATGACCTTTGACCCTTGACGAAGGGCCTGCTATAAACCATACCCCCCAATGGCGGTAGCAGCACTGTCGCAAACACATTGCCTCAAAACAGAAATTCCTTTGAGATAACACAGTCCTGGATTGGTGCCTCTGTCCTGAAGCACAGGTATGTATGTTTAGACTCCACCACAGCAGAGCTGTACATAATAACCATGACTGTACAGGAAGTAGACTCCGCTCCAGAGACTGAGCGAATATTAGTGTTTGTGTTTTCACCCAAAAAAAAAGCACAATTTCAAAATTCATATCAGGGTAGCACTTTATGTTACGGTACAGCAATGATCATATATTTACTTAGAGATGACATATTGAGATTGTAAATAGAGTACAGCAATGATCATATATTTACTTAGAGATGACATTGAGATTGTAAATAGAGTACAGCAATGATCAAATATTTACTTAGAGATGACATATTGAGATTGTAAATAGAGTACAGCAATGATCATATATTTACTTAGAGATGACATATTGAGATTGTAAATAGAGTACAGTAATGATCATATATTTACTTAGAGATGACATATTGAGATTGTAAATAGAGTACAGCAATGATCATATATTTACTTAGAGATGACATATTGAGATTGTAAATACAGTACATTAATGATCCTATATTTACTTAGAGATGACATATTGAGATTGTAAATACAGAGTAATACTCTATGAATCCCTTTCTTTGTGTTCGTTTGTTGTTTAAACAAGTAGCACCACTTGGTACCATTTGGTAGCGGCCAGGTAGTTAACTGTGGAAACAGTACCAGAACAAAAGGCACATAGTAACAGTAAGACTACGGTTAATATAAGCTTATAAAAAGGCACATAGTAACAGTAAGACTACGGTTAAAATAAGCTTATAAAAAAAGGATTTATGAAAAACGGCACACACTATCCAACTTACGGCTGTTAGTGGTTCAAATCCATTATACTCCCCGAGCCATTGAAAGGTGCACTTAGGCAGTTAAAGATCTACTGAGGTACTTGAAAGTTTGGATTGTAACCTATTGAGATGTGCTTAGAGGGGGATTCGTAGCAAGAGAACTAACTGTGTTCTAAATGGCAGTCCTACAAAGTGCATTACTCTTTACCAGAGACCTGTGAACCCTGGTCTAAAGTAGTGCACTCTATAGGGAACAGGGTGCCATTTGGGTCATTACCTAACTGTTGTTAAAAGAGAGAAAGGCATGATTATATCAGTCAAGAGATCACATACATATATATGCCTACAGGGTTGAGATAATACCATGAAGTCATACACACATGTAGCTGTGTGTAAAAGTTGTATAACACATGGAATTCACCTTCAGGGCTGTTGCATTGTAATGGAGAATAACTGATACAGTTAGGTGTTAACCCTCTACTGCACACATTTTGGTTTTTCCCATTGTAAAAAAAAATATTCCATCCTATTTTTTGGAAGATTTATGCTTTCTTATAATGTATCAATAGTTGAAAAGATCACTTTTACCCGCCACACCCAGACATTTTTTGGGTTTCCTCAGAGCCTCAGATCCTCAGAGCTTCAGAGCCTCAGATCCTCAGTGCCTCAGAGCCACGCTGTGCCATAAGGGTACTAAAACACCAAGTAAAATCAGATATTTTCAGACTATTTATTAAGTGAACTATAGTAGAAACATTAACTATTTTCATACCAAAATGGGCCATAAAGGGGCCATAAACTAGTATATCCCTGCCGATCAAACCTCCTTCTGGGGCCCATTCTTTCTCTTTAGAGGTTCCTACACAAGTACATATGTTGTATTGTCAAGTTATCTCTATTCAAACAGGCAAAATAATGAGATGTATCTTACTCTCCACTCACAGCATGTGCTCACGTCGCTCTGCTTCCTGGAAGAAGTTCCTTCCTACAACTGATATATGATCATACCAACTTCTGCACCTCATTGGAATGTTTACAGACACGTCATTATCACATATTATCATCTGTAGAATTGAGGTTTTCTGTTTCCTTGAGGGCACAATGTGCAGTGGAGAGTGGCTTAACAGTTGTTCTGTGTATCAAACCCCTACTAAGTATCTGATGAGAATATTGATTAGGAGTTGATTTTTTTGCAAGAGGTGAATTTTATATTCAATGAAACCTTTATTATTATTAACCTTTATTTAACCAGGAGAGTCAGTATAGAACAAATTGTCATTTACAATGATGACCTGTCAATGGATCGTATCTTAGGTACCATGATCCTCTTTTTCAGAGACCTGAGGAGGACGTGGGTGAAGGTTGGGGGTTTGGAGGTTTTGGGTGGTGAGTAGAGAGGTTTGCCCGGACAAGCATAGGAACTTTCCACCATTTCTTTTCTCATTCTTTTTTTTGCCTGTGTTGTTTTCTCAGTATTGCAATGCATCACTTGACATTACCCAAGCAGGTTTGAGCTGCAGTGCATCAGCTGAAAACAATTTGGTGCCGAACACAGCTGCCAGGCGGATAAGACTTTCCTTCTTTCGTTTACTTTGAAATGCTGCAGTTTTTTTTTACATCCAAAATACACAAGGCGGCCAAATTGCTGACATGTGTGTGTAAGGGGCAGAGAAACTCTGCATTCTTCCATGCCCCAGAATGCAAAACTCCCAACTGTTTATCTAAAGAACACAGAACACTTTAGCACTATTAGGAAACATGTCATACAGTAAACTAAAGGTTTCCTCCCACGAAAAATCCCTGTCCTGTTTATTATTCTTTGCAAAAAGTTATTTTAGTTTTGACTCGCAAACTGACTGGCAGATCACAATTAAGCAGTGGTGTTGTAATTGGGTTGTGTACAGGCTCCACGTGGGACACTAACAGGCAAGGCAAACGTGGAAGTGCTGGGATTATTTGTCTGTGGATACATCCTAAATGGCACACTATTCCCTATTTAATGCACTACTTTTGACCAGAGACGACAGGCCTCTGGTCAAAAGTAGTGCACTATATGAGGAATAGGGTGCCGTTTGGAACACACTGCGGGCAGGTTGAAGCTGTAGATGGCTGTGGACCGGTGCCCTGGCCTGGACTGTCTCTCTCTCACCGAGTACCTGAACAACAACACAGCACAGACTAGCCTGACAGAGGAAACACCGTGACAAGGTGTGACTCTGTTTTCAACCAGGTCCCTCTCTGTAATAGTTCTCAGACACACAGAGTGGTATGAAAACTCTGGTCATGGTGAAAGTATACAGTGCCTTCAGAAAGTATTGAGACCCATTGATTTTTCCACATTTTGTTACGTTACAGCCTTATTCTAAAATTGATTAAAAAATAAATAAATCCTCAGCAATCTACATACTTTATACCCCATAATGACATTGCGAAAACAGGTTTTTAGAAGAAAAAAATTGAAATACCTTATTTACATACGTTTTCAGACCTTTGCTATGAGACTCGAAATTGAGCTCAGGTGCATCCTGTTTCCATTGATCATCCTTGAGCTGTTTCTACAACCTGATTAGAGTCCACCTTTGGTAAATTCAATTGATTGCACATGATTTGGAAGGGCACACACCTGTCTATATAAGGTCTCACAGTTGACAGAGCATAAACATAGCCATAAGGTCAAAGGAATTGTCCGTAGAACTCAGAGACAGGATTGTGTCGAGGCACAGATCTGGGGAAGAGTACCAAAAAATATCTGCAGCATTGAAAGTCCCCAAGAACACAGTGGCCTCCATCATTCTTAAATGGAAAATGTTTGGAACCACCAAGACTCTTCCTAGAGCTGGGTACCCGGCCAAACTGAGCAATTGGGGTAGAAGGGCCTTGGTCAGGGAGTTTACCAAGAACCCGATGGTCACTCTGACAGAGTTCTAGAGTTCATCTGTGGAGATGGGAGAACCTTCCAGAAGGACAACCATCTCTGCAGCACTCCACCAATCAGGCCTTTATGGTAGAGTGGCCAGACGGAAGCCACTCCTCAGTAAAAGGCACATGACAACCGATTTGAGTTTGCCAAAAGGCATCTAAAGACTCTCAGACCATGAGAAACAAGATTCTCTGGTCTGATGAAACCAAGATTGAACTCTTTGGCCTGAATGCCAAGCGTCACCAAGCGTTACGTCTGAAGGAAACCTGGCACCATCCCTACAGTGAAGCATGGTGGTGACAGCATCATGCTGTGGGGATGTTTTTCAGCGGCAGGGACTGGGAAACTAGTCAGGATCGAGGCAAAGATGAACGGAGCAAAGTACAAAGAGATCCTTGATGAAAACCTGCTCCAGAGCACTCAGGACCTCAGACTGGGGAGAAGGTTCACCTTCCAACAGGACAACAACCCTAAGCACACAGCCAAGACAACGCAGGAGTGGCTTCGGGACAAGTCTCTGAATGTCCTTGAGTGGCACAGCCAGAGCCCGGACTTGAACCCTATCGAACATCTTTGGAGAGAGCTGAATATAGCTGTGCAGTGACGCTCCCCATCCAACCTGATAGAGCTTGAGAGGATCTGCAGAGAAGAATGGGAAACTCCCCAAATACAGGTGTGCCAAGCTTGTAGCGTCACACCCAAGAAGACTCAATGCTGTAATCGCTGCCAAAGGTGCTTCAACAAAGTACTGAGTAAAGGGTCTGAATACTCCTGAGTGGCGCAGTGGTCTAAGGGGCGTCACTACAGTCCCAGGTTCAATTCCAGGCTGTATCACATCCGGCCGTGATTGGGAGTCCCATTGGGCGGCACACAATTGGCCCAGCGTCGTCCAGGTTTGGCTAGGGTAGGCCGTCATTGTATGTAACAATTTGTTCTTAATTGACTTGCCTAGTTAAATAAAGGTCAAATTAACAAACTGTCACACTCTAACCTTTAATATCTGTTTTTTTAAATATTTTGGTTAGGTCAGGGTGTAACAAGGGTGGGTATGCTAGTTTTTGTATTGTCTAGGGTTTTTGTATGTCATTTACATTACATTTAAGTCATTTATGTCTAAGGGTTTTGTAGGTCTAGGTATCTATGGTGGCCTGATATGGTTCCCAATCAGAGGCAGCTGTTTATTGTTGTCTCTGATTGGGGATTATATTTAGGTGGCCATTTCCCTTTTGTGTTTGTGGGTTCTTATTCTATGTTTAGTTGCCTGTCTGCACTATTCGTATTAGCTTCACGTTTCGTTCGTTTTGTTAGTTTGTTCAGTGTTCTTTCTTTATTAAAAGAAGAATGTACATATACCACGCTGCACCTTGGTCCGATCATTATGACGATTGTGACACAAACAAACAAAAATAATGTGAAATTTCAGTTTTTATGTTTAACACATTTCTAAAAACCTGTTTTTGCCTTGTCATTGTGGGTATTGTGTGTAGATTGATGAAGGATAAAAACTTTGTAATCAATTTTAGAATAAGGCTGTAACGTAACAAAATGTGGAAAAAGTCAAGGCGTTTGAATACTTTCCAAAGGCACTGTATAACCTGCTCAGGCATGTGGTGCTATTTCTTAACTGTTGGTTCCAGCCCTGATGAAAGAGCATCAAGGTGTTCCTGTGGAATAGCGATGGACTGATATAACATGGAGATGTTACATCATGTTCCTTGGTTGCCATATTGGAATCTGGAATGACACCTGCACTATTCCCCAGAGGCTAATAGAAGTGCATGCTGTAAAATCATCGACACACTCCAACTATCAGAATGACCTGGAACCAGTCCAGACATTCTATTCTACAAACTTCCTGGATAACAAGTGATGTCATAGTGGAGAGAATGTAGCAGAAAGCACCTGGGTGTGTGAAGGCATTTCCACTACGGACAATAATGTTTCAGAGGGGCAAAATCCTTTTGCATCCCTGCCAAACGTATGTACGTGCGTGTCTGAGGAGTGCTGGACTTCCTTCTATATCAGCCTGATGCTGTGTGTTAATTCCACCAACAGGGAAGAGCAGCTGCAAAACGATGGGCCCATTCAGTAAACAGGATTTCTAACGTCCCACACTATCCTGCTGTGGTTACCTGAATAAATATCTCCATCTCAACTTGTTGAACTTGTGGCTTGATAGTTAAGGGGGAGCTGAGGGAAAGGAATCCTAAAAGAGACACATTCTGGACACAATCTTGTATCCGGAACACGTGAGGTGTGCCCTGGTGTGGGGGGGGGGGGAACTGACCAGTATTAGGAGGAAGTCCATTGCCTTGTGTTTAGACACAGGTCATAGGTCATAGGGAAGAGGATGAAAGGTGACAGTTGAGAGAAAGGGTTAGGGGAGCCAGGGTTAGGGGAGGGAGGATTAGGGGAGCCAGGGTTAGGGGAGTGAGGGTTAGAAGAGGGAGGATTAGGGGAGCCAGGGTTAGGGAAGCCAGGGTTAGGGGAGGGAGGATTAGGGGAGTGAGGGTTAGGGGAGGGAGGGTTAGAGGAGGGAGGGTTAGAGGAGGGAGGGAGGGTAGGGGAGCCAGGGTTAGGGGAGGGAGGGTTAGAGGAGCCAGGGTTAGGGGAGGGAGGGTTAGAGGAGCCAGGGTTAGGGGAGGGAGGGTTAGAGGAGCCAGGGTTAGGGGAGGGAGGGTTAGAGGAGCCAGGGTTAGAGGAGCCAGGGTTAGGGGAGCCAGGGTTAGAGGAGGGAGCGTTAGAGGAGGGAGGGTTAGAGGAGCCAGGGTTAGGGGAGGGAGGGTTAAGGGAGCCAGGGTTAGGGGAGGGAGGGTTAGGGGAAGGAGAGTTAGTCAGGGTTAGGGGAGGGAGGGTTAGGGGAGCCAAGGTTAGAGGAGGGAGAGTTAGGGGAGCCAGGGTTAGGGGAGCCAGGGTTAGAGGAGGTAGGGTTCGGGGAGCCAGGGTTAGGGGAGCCAGAGTGAGGGGAGGCAGGGTTAGGAGAGTCAGGGTTGGGGGAGCCAGGGTTGGGGGAGCCAGGGTTAGGGGAGGGAGAGTTAGGCGAGGGAGGGTTAGGGGAGCCAGGGTTAGGGGAGGTAGGGTTCGGGGAGGTAGGGTTAGGGGAGGGAGAGTTAGGCGAGGGAGGGTTAGGGGAGCCAGGGTTAGGGGAGCCAGGGTTAGAGGAGGTAGGGTTCGGGGAGCCAGGGTTAGGGGAGGGAGGGTTAGTGGAGCCAGGATTAGGGAAGGGAGGGTTAGGGGAGCCAGAGTGAGGGGAGCCAGGGTTAGGGGAGGGAGAGTTAGGCGAGGGAGGGTTAGGGGAGCCAGGGTTAGGGGAGGGAGGGTTAGGGGAGCCAGGGTTAGGGGAGGGAGAGTTAGGCGAGGGAGGGTTAGGGGAGCCAGGGTTAGGGGAGGGAGGGTTAGGGGAGGGAGGTGACCTAGGCACGGCCGGCAGTGTGACTGATAGCCCACCAAGGCCTCAGCAAGCGGAGACGGGGGGAAAGACTAACCCACCTTGACATGTGTAGGAAACCCTAGCAGGCTGAGCTAGCAGTCAGATAGGAACCACCGGAGGAGGTGAGCTGCGCTGCGTCGTAATGCGTCCCTTTCAACTAAATCTGTTTAGATGAGAGCAGTAAAAAGGAATGCCTCCATATACCTCCTGGAAACCACACACAACTGCAGTAAAATGACATTGGCCAAAATGAATGGGTATTGTGTATTGGGCAACTGCGCAAACATATAGCAAACATGTAGCGCTGCCGACTAAAGTTCTCTCACTGAGCTTTGATTCTATATGTGTGGGAACTAGTTAATAAGGATAGACAACAGCAAAGTGGCTTTAACAACGACTTAAGAAGGTTTGCATTGACTAGTAGACATGAATATGAAGAAAGGGCATCCTAACATTGGAGGAGGTAAGAGAATTGAGAGAAGCCGTGGTAAGAAAGGGAGGAGAGAAGAGGGGGAGGAGTGGATGAGGGAGAGGAGTGGATGAGGGGGAGGAGTGGATGAGGGAGAGGAGTGGATGAGGGAGAGGAGTGGATGAGGGAGAAGAGTGGATGAGGGAGAGGAGTGGATGAGGGAGAGGAGTGGATGAGGGAGAGGAGTGGATGAGGGAGAAGAGTGGATGAGGGAGAGGAGTGGATGAGGGAGAAGAGTGGATGATGGAGAGGAGTGGATGAGGGAGAGGAGTGGATGAGGGAGAAGAGTGGATGAGGGAGAGGAGTGGATGAGGGAGAAGAGTGGATGAGGGAGAGGAGTGGATGAGGGAGAAGAGTGGATGAGGGAGAGGAGTGGATGAGGGAGAAGAGTGGATGAGGGAGAAGAGTGGATGAGGGAGAGGAGTGGATGAGGGAGAGGAGTGGATGAGGGAGAAGAGTGGATGAGGGAGAAGAGTGGATGAGGGAGAAGAGTGGATGAGGAAGAGGAGTGGATGAGGGAGAGGAGAGGATGAGGGAGAAGAGTGGATGAGGGAGAAGAGTGGATGAGGGAGAAGAGTGGATGAGGGAGAGGAGTGGATGAGGGAGAAGAGTGGATGAGGGAGAAGAGTGGATGAGGGAGAAGAGTGGATGAGGAAGAGGAGTGGATAAGGGAGAGGAGAGGATGAGGAAGAGGAGTGGATGAGGGAGAAGAGTGGATGAGGGAGAAGAGTGGATGAGGGAGAAGAGTGGATGAGGGAGAGGAGTGGATGAGGGAGAGGAGTGGATGAGGGAGAGGAGTGGATGA
Organism: Oncorhynchus masou masou; assembly: GCF_036934945.1. NCBI lineage: Eukaryota > Metazoa > Chordata > Actinopteri > Salmoniformes > Salmonidae > Oncorhynchus > Oncorhynchus masou. Next base: position 14,244,208 of record NC_088222.1, read on the forward strand.
GGGAGAAGAGTGGATGAGGGAGAGGAGTGGATAAGAGAGAAAGTGGAAGATGGACATGTAGACACACTCTCTCTTGACCCTCGGCTTGGCTGAGAAGACCGGGGAGAGAAATAACTTTTTGGAATTCTAACTCTCCCCACTGAGAGAAAACGATGAATCGGCAGGAGTTTCAACAAACATCGGCGTACATGACAGGGGGGCTGTCTCCATCTTTCCAGCTCTTCTGCGCGGAGAGGAGAGGATTCTTATCTTGCACGCCACGGTGGAACAGAGAAGCTGTGAATAGTCCTGAGGCCAGGGGTACGTTCCAAATGGAACCTTATTCCCTACATAGTGCACTACTTTTGACCAGGGCCCTATAGGGAAAAGGGTGCCTTTTGGGAGTGAACCCAGGGCTGTATCTCAGGAGGAGTAATGAAGGCCTGGGATGGAGCCAACACAAACACAGGCCAGAGCCAGCCCAGAAGGATCCGCAGCACCACTCCACGGTGCCCACACACACACAGTCATGTGTGGGCAGGCATACACAGACATACATGCATGTGTTCATCTGCATAATACACACACGCATCCATCCATCATTCAACAGATGGTTCTTCCCCCTCACTGACTCAAATAGTAGTCAAACAACAGACACAACCATTTTGTGTCCTGTGTTTTGAACCTAACCCCCAAGTACTCATCTGTTAGTACTGTAATTCTAGACCTAAAATTAGTTAATCCTTGACATGGACAAAAAAATACAAATCCTCCTGCCAGTGTATAACAATACCCAAGGGATAAAAAAGAGTTTAACAAGACCACTCCGAGTCCTAAATGGCACCCTATTCCCTATATATAGTGCACTACATAGGGAATAAGGTGTCATTTAGGACACAACCCACAACTCATGGAGTGTTAAGCAGAGACAACATTCTGGGGAGAAATAGGAGTCCTTTAAACATATCATGTCAACACAGTCTTCACATTAGGCTGTTAACACTGATTAAAAAGCACATTCTATTGTTCCTGAAGAAGACAGGTGTAAACTCTTTACAGATATATTTACCTCACTAGCACAGCACTATTCAAGGTGACTAATTGAAATAATATAAACAATGTATTTTTTTAAATAAAAATGAATAAATGTTCCTGGATGGATATCAGACCAGGGAACATATAGAAACTGAACAAGTTGAAAGTGATCATTTTGGGGGGATTCCCATTTGCACAGTAGATCTACCGGAGGGTCACCTGGCTGCGTCATCAGAGAGTCACCTGGCTGCGTCATCAGTCACCTGGCTGCGTCATCAGAGGGCCACCTGGCTGCATCATCAGAGGGCCACCTGGCTGCGTCATCAGAGGGTCACCTGGCTGCGTCATCAGAGAGTCACCTGGCTGCGTCATCAGAGGGTCACCTGGCTGCATCATCAGAGGGCCACCTGGCTGCGTCATCAGAGAGTCACCTGGCTGCGTCATCAGAGGGCAACCTGGCTGCGTCATCAGAGGGCCACCTGGCTGCGTCATCAGAGGGCCACCTGGCTGCGTCATCAGAGGGCCACCTGGCTGCGTCATCAGAGAGTCACCTGGCTGCGTCATCAGAGGGTCACCTGGCTGCGTCATCAGAGGGTCACCTGGCTGCGTCATCAGAGGGCCACCTGGCTGCATCATCAGAGGGCCACCTGGCTGCGTCATCAGAGAGTCACCTGGCTGCGTCATCAGAGAGTCACCTGGCTGCGTCATCAGAGGGCCACCTGGCTGCGTCATCAGAGGGCCACCTGGCTGCATCATCAGAGGGTCACCTGGCTGCGTCATCAGAGGGCCACCTGGTTGCATCATCAGAGAGTCACCTGGCTGCGTCATCAGAGGGTCACCTGGCTGCGTCATCAGAGGGTCACCTGGCTGCGTCATCAGAGGGCCACCTGGCTGCGTCATCAGAGGGCCACCTGGCTGCGTCATCAGAGAGTCACCTGGCTGCGTCATCAGAGGGTCACCTGGCTGTGTCATCAGAGAGCTGTGGGGTGAGAGAGAGCTCACATGCACTGTCTTGTCTTTGCCCTGCTAACACCTCGCTCACTGAAACACACACACACTGTTATTAAATGTTAGCTTAACCAAACCATTCATAGGCATTTGAAAAGGCGTATTTGAAGTGTAAAGCCACTGGAACGTAAAACAATGAATCTGTCACTTTAAAAAGGCTCTGTCATCCTCTATGATTCCCTCTTTACAGGGGGCAGGTAGCCTAGGGATTAAGAGCAGTGGGCCAGTAACCAAAAGGTTGCTGATTTGAACCCTGAGCCATCAAGGTGGAAAAATCAGCCATTCTGCCCTTGACCAAGGCAGTTAACCCCCAAAAACAACTGCTGTCTGGGCGCCATGGATGTCGATTAAGGCAGCCCTCCTCACCTCTCTGATTCAGAGAGGTTGGGTTAAATGTGGAAAACACATTTCAGTTGAAGTCATTCAGTTGTGTGACTGACTAGGTATCCCCCTTTGTGATAACATTAGAATATGAATTTTCTGAGTAATTATTTAATTTATGCCGCATTTAGACACACAATATGAATCTGCATAATCAGCCACCTTTAAAAGGACCCTGAAATGACAATACTTTGAAATGTTGATATCTGGCTGAAAAGCATTAACTTGCCAAATGAATTCATTCCAAGAGGCCTCTGGGTCGACATTAGAGAAGGTGGCAGGGGAACTGGGGAAAGAAACATGTTGGCCTAAACTGTTCCTTGGTGCCCTGATTTCTGTAATTGCTCAGGCAGGACACCAGAGGTTGTGGTGGTTGTGTGGGGTTTGTAGAATAGGTCCCTCATGTCAAACACACGACAGTAATCCCATTAAAATGCAATAATTCTTCCTCTGCTAATCATGTTCATGTTATGGAACATGTTTTGCGTTACTCCAGAAATGTGCCAGGATTTTTCCAACTTCAGTTGAAAGACATTCGGGGAGCAATGCAACTCTCTGTTTGGCTAACCTAGACCTGGGTTCAAATACTATTTGAAATACGGAGAGTTTGCCTTACTGGAGTGCCTGGTTGGCAGGAGTTGCCCTTTTGGAACTTTCTATTGGCTTCATTACAACAGACAAGCTTAATCAAGTACAGTGTAGGTATATGAAATGATTTCAAATATTATTTGAGCCCAGGTCTGGGTTTAACAAGCGAGAGAGAGAAGACTAGTCCGGGGATTATTTAGACTAGACTGGTGGGGACCTGGGGAGTGACTTCCAGTCCCAGATCTCTTTGTACTCTACAAAATGACAATTCCCATGAGTGGCAGAGTCCGACAGGCTATTAAGTACAACCTGCATGGGAGTTGAAAGCAGGCAAGTACATGTTGAGAAGAAACATTAAAGCAGAAGCCAAGCCATGTACGGAACAGAGAGCTCTACAGAGGACGAGAGGATAAACAAATCAAACAGGTCTGCTTGACGAGGTTCATAATGGCATTGATACTTTTTTGGCATATTTGCGAGACAAGACAGATTTCTAAGACAAACTCATTTGCATTTTGATTGATTCAACACCCTCATAGCAAAAGCAATCAAGAACTGCCAAAAAATCTAGGTGATTGCCTTGACGGAAGAAGGGTTTTGAGGGAGCATTACTACAACTAACAATGAAGGATATTCAGCTATACCAAACACTAAATAGGGAAAAGACACAGTGCTTATGGAAATACTTCCTTTGACACCTCATAGTATTCCATCCCTATTCTCCAACACAAGAGGACCTGATGACTGTGAGATTAAAACATTTGGGCAGCAACTGACTGTTTGTACCCACGAGCCACCGCCACTTCAAATACTTAATTTGATTCTGTCAAAGTGGTGGGCTGAACAGTGGGAATATTGACAGTTGGGGAAGGTTAATTAGTTTGTGTTTTAGCACTGCGGTTTACTGTCCCGAGCGGGCTGTTGCTTCGAGAAAATCCTGTGTTGAATTTCTTTCCTCTGCCAGAGTAGGCTTCCTGCAGCAGGTCAAATTCAACTGTTGGTGGCCTCCCCCTTTCCTGAGGGGCTCTGAACCGGGCCTGCCACGAGCCACTAGACCCACCCCCCTCTACAAGAGACACTGGACTCCACCCTCAACTCCTCTGCCCACCACACGCAGGCAGGCCCTGCCTTGTGCCACTCCATCACCTCTCAAACCCCTTCCCCTCCATCCCACTGCACATCACCCAGGTCAGGACCACCGCTGTCAGACGCTTCCTGCATGAGCCACCGGTACAGACCAGAGACCACATCTCAGGGGATCTTCAGGGGATTTCTACAGAAGACAATCAGCCCTCTGACAATTGAGTTTCTCTTATTAGGAGAGGATAGGAATGTAGCTATCACAGTAATGTCTCCTTTGTTGAAGTCTTCTAAATTCAATGGGATCAATCTCATCTGTGATTTGGTTTTAGAGGACAGAGAGTCTGTTTTATAGAGGACAGAGCCTGTTTTATAGAGGACAGAGGCTGTTTTATAGAGGACAGAGCCTGTTTTATAGAGGACAAAGAGGCTATTTTATAGAGGACAGAGAGTCTGTTTTATAGAGGACAAAGAGGCTATTTTATAGAGGACAGAGAGTCTGTTTTATAGAGGACAAAGAGGCTATTTTATAGAGGACAGAGAGGCTGTTTTATAGTGGACAGAGAGGCTGTTTTATAGAGGACAGAGCCTGTTTTATAGAGGACAGAGGCTGTTTTATAGAGGACAGAGAGTCTGTTTTATAGAGGACAGAGAGGCTGTTTTATAGAGGACAGAGAGTCTGTTTTATAGAGGACAGAGAGGCTGTTTTATAGAGGACAGAGAGTCTGTTTTATAGAGGACAGAGAGTCTGTTTTATAGAGGACGGGTAGGCTGTTTTATAGAGGACGGAGAGGCTGTTTTATAGAGGACGGAGAGGCTGTTTTATAGAGGACAGAGAGGCTGTTTTATAGAGGACAGAGAGGCTGTTTTATAGAGGACAGAGAGGCTGTTTTATAGAGGACAGAGAGGCTGTTTTATAGAGGACAGAGAGGCTGTTTTATAGAGGACAAAGAGGCTGTTTTATAGAGGACAGAGAGGCTGTTTTATAGAGGACAGAGAGGCTGTTTTATAGAGGACAAAGAGGCTGTTTTATAGAGGACGGAGAGGCTGTTTTATAGAGGACAGTGAGACTGTTTTATAGGGGACGGGGAGGCTGTTTTATAGAGGACAGAGAGGCTGTTTTATAGAGGACAAAGAGTCTGTTTTATAGAGGACGGAGAGGCTGTTTTATAGAGGACAAAGAGGCTGTTTTATAGAGGACAAAGAGGCTGTTTTATAGAGGACGGGTAGGCTGTTTTATAGAGGACAAAGAGGCTGTTTTATAGAGGACAGAGAGGCTGTTTTATAGAGGACGGGTAGGCTGTTTTATAGAGGACAAAGAGGCTGTTTTATAGAGGACAAAGAGGCTGTTTTATAGAGGACGGGTAGGCTGTTTTATAGAGGACAAAGAGGCTGTTTTATAGAGGACAAAGAGGCTGTTTTATAGAGGACGGAGAGGCTGTTTTATAGGGGACGGGGAGGCTGTTTTATAGAGGACAGAGAGGCTGTTTTATAGAGGACAGAGAGTCTGTTTTATAGAGGACGGGTAGGCTGTTTTATAGAGGACAAAGAGGCTGTTTTATAGAGGACGGGTAGGCTGTTTTATAGAGGACAAAGAGGCTGTTTTATAGAGGACAAAGAGGCTGTTTTATAGAGGACGGGTAGGCTGTTTTATAGAGGACAAAGAGGCTGTTTTATAGAGGACAGGGATGCTGTTTTATAGAGGACGGGGAGGCTGTTTTATAGAGGACAGGGATGCTGTTTTATAGAGGACGGGGAGGCTGTTTTATAGAGGATAGAGAGGCTGTTTTATAGAGGACAGGGATGCTGTTTTATAGAGGACGGGTAGGCTGTTTTATAGAGGACAAAGAGGCTGTTTTATAGAGGACAGGGATGCTGTTTTATAGAGGACGGGGAGGCTGTTTTATAGAGGATAGAGAGGCTGTTTTATAGAGGATAGAGAGGCTGTTTTACAGAGGACGGGGAGGCTGTTTTATAGAGGACAGAGAGGCTGTTTTATAGAGGACAGAGAGGTTTTATAGATGATGGGTAGGCTGTTTTCTAGAGGATGAAGAGCCTGTTTTCTAGAGGATGAAGAGGCTGTTTTTATAGAGGACAGAGAGGCTATTTTATAGAGGACAGCGAGGCTGTTTTCTAGAGGATGAAGAAGCTGTTTTCTAGAGGACAAAGAGACTGTTTTCTAGAGGACAAAGAGGCTGTTTTCTAGAGGATGAAGAGGCTGTGAGAAAAATATTCAAAATGTCCAGTGACTGGATGTCCTCACTACTTAAGACTGATGATCAAATACAAAAGAAACAGTAGTGCACTACCGAGGAAATAGGTTGCTATTTGGGATGCAGCTTCTGTATTCCTGGCAGCAACAAGCAGCCCTGCTTCTCCCCCTGCCAAGGACCTCTGACAATACACTGCACTGACAGACCTGACTATACACTGCACTGACATCAGACCTCAAGACTATATACTGCACTGACATCAGACCTCAGATTATATACTGCACTGACATCAGACCTCAAGACTATACACTGCACTGACATCAGACCTCAAGACTATACACTGCACTGACAGACCTGACCATATACTGCACTGACATCAGACCTCAAGACTATACACTGCACTGACATCAGACCTCAAGACTATACACTGCACTGACATCAGACCTCAAGACTATACACTGCACTGACAGACCTGACTATACACTGCACTGACATCAGACCTCAGATTATACACTGCACTGACAGACCTCAGACTATACACTGCACTGACATCAGACCTCAAGACTATACACTGCCCTGACATCCAACCTCAAGACTATACACTGCACTGACATCAGACCTCAAGACTATACACTGCACTGACAGACCTGACCATACACTGCACTGACATCAGACCTCAGGACTATACACTGCACTGACAGACCTCAGACTATACACTGCACTGATCAGACCTCAGGACTATACACTGCACTGATATCAGACCTCAGGACTATACACTGCACTGACAGACCTGACTATACACTGCACTGACATCAGACCTCAAGACTATACACTGCACTGACATCAGACCTCAAGACTATACACTGCACTGACATCAGACCTCAGATTATACACTGCACTGACATCAGACCTCAGGACTATACACTGCACTGACAGACCTGACTATACACTGCACTGACATCAGACACCTGACATCAGACCTCAGATTATACACTGCACTGACATCAGACCTCAAGACTATACACTGCACTGACATCAGACCTCAAGACTATACACTGCACTGACATCAGACCTCAAGACTATACACTGCACTGACATCAGATACACTGCACTGACATCAGACCTCAAGACTATACACTGCACTGACATCAGACCTCAGATTATACACTGCACTGACAGACCTCAGACTATACACTGCACTGACATCAGACCTCAAGACTATACACTGCACTGACAGACCTGACTATACACTGCACTGACACCAGACCTCAAGACTATACACTGCACTGACATCAGACCTCAAGACTATACACTGCACTGACATCAGACCTCAGATTATACACTGCACTGACAGACCTGACTATACACTGCACTGACACCAGACCTCAAGACTATACACTGCACTGACATCAGACCTCAGACAATACACTGCACTGACATCAGACCTCAAGACTATACACTGCACTGACAGACCTGACTATACACTGCACTGACACCAGACCTCAAGACTATACACTGCACTGACATCAGACCTCAGACAATACACTGCACTGACATCAGACCTCAAGACTATACACTGCACTGACATCAGACCTCAGACAATACACTGCACTGACATCAGACCTCAAGACTATACACTGCACTGACAGACCTGACTATACACTGCACTGACATCAGACCTCAGACAATACACTGCACTGACATCAGACCTCAAGACTATACACTGCACTGACAGACCTGACTATACACTGCACTGACATCAGACCTCAAGACTATACACTGCACTGACAGACCTCAGACTCCATTCCTGTTTGGAATTGTTTTTTATTTTTTACGTAACGCTTTTTCTTAAAACTGCATTGTTGGTTAAGGTTAAGCATTTCACAGTAAGGTCTACACCTGTTGGTTAAGGGCTTGTAAGTAAGCATTTCACAGTAAGGTCTACACCTGTTGGTTAAGGGCTTGTAAGTAAGCATTTCACAGTAAGGTCTACACCTGTTGGTTAAGGGCTTGTAAGTCAGCATTTCACAGTAAGGTCTACACCTGTTGGTTAAGGGCTTGTAAGTAAGCATTTCACAGTAAGGTCTACACCTGTTGGTTAAGGGCTTGTAAGTCAGCATTTCACTGTAAGGTCTACCTGTTGGTTAAGGGCTTGTAAGTCAGCATTTCACTGTAAGGTCTACACCTGTTGGTTAAGGGCTTGTAAGTCAGCATTTCACAGTAAGGTCTACACCTGTTGGTTAAGGGCTTGTAAGTCAGCATTTCACTGTAAGGTCTACCTACACCTGTTGTATTTGGCGCATGTGACAAATACAATTTGATTTGTTTCAGATTTACATATTTACACCTTTACAACCCTAACCCTTTATAATGTAAAAATACATCAGGAATCACTAAACAAACAAAGGCCTATTGCTTGTTAACATTTTAGTGAAGAGTACACTACAGGGTCAGAGTAATATGGTGATTTCTCTGTAGGGACAATCAAGTTTCATTGAGAACCTTTGAGGCCAGTTCCAATACTCATTAGACAGTTTCTTTGTCAGACAGTGTGTGGATATCAACAGCCATATCAACAGCTATACGACACTGAGGCTTCGTCCCAAATGGCACTCCAGGGATCTGGTCAAAAGTAGTGCACTATATAAGAAAGTCTGCTTCCCAAATTTCACCCTGTCTTTGAACTGACCCCGTCTGTCTTCCCAGGACCATCCTCCGGGTCTCAGGGAGGAAGTGAGCAGGGAGAACAGGAGGAAACTGGACGGTGCTCATGGGTACCGACCCTGAACCCAACAATACAGTTGATGATGACTACACTGCAGGATTTCAAGGGGGGGGGGGGGTGAGACAGACACTGTTCCTGTCTGCAACATAACTTAAATCAATGATCTCCTACAGTTTGTAGAGAATACATTCCCTTGAGTCTTTTGAACCAAACGCAAAAATACAAGACATTTCAGCTGAACATTCCCTTTAAAACCGATGTAACATCCTAACTACCAGACAGGAGATTTCTAAAACAACTTCAACATTTAGTATTTATTTCACAACAATAAACACAAGTAGTTTTTGTTCATTCATGATCATTTCTACAACATAGGAGGAGATGTGACGATGGCCGGTGCACGCAGACGTCCCTTCCGGTCCAACCAGGTCTGATGATGGTGGCTGTACTGGACAAGACAGCAGGCATGATGGGATAGGCTCTGGGGGACTGCCTTCCGGTGTAGGGTGAAGTTGCCCCTAGTTTTGCACCCCCCCCCCCCTCACTAATGGTTAAGGTGAGGATTGGTGCGGAGGCTGGGAAGATTACCCTTTACCAGCTCCAGAAGAAGAGTCTGCTGCCGTGCTCGGCTGGCTGCAGCTGGCCCTCGATCACAGGGTTGGGCTCTGGCCGGGGTCTCGAGTGGTAAGCATTCTCAGGAAGGGGACGAGAGGTGTCCACCTTTGTCACCTGAAGAGAAACACAGGAGCCGAAACGTTAAATAAATCCACAGCAAAGAGGAGAGGAGACGGGGAGCAGGCAGGCTGGTTTGTAGGCCTGTACTAAGAACACAAGTGAATGTTTTGCTGGTAAAAGAGAAAGCATATTGGTTCAATGAAGATCTGTGTCAACAGGCTTAGAGCTGTTTTCAAATGTGAGGGAGTACTGTTTACCCAGCATTTGCACCGCTGATGGAGGACAGAGGCAAATGGAAAGTACCAACCCGCTGGTAGTATAGGTAAGAGAATGGGAGAGGGTTTTAAACATCCATAATAACAGGAGTTGGACAAAATGAAGGTCCAATACATAGAGAATGTTCAATCATTCTTTTGTTGTTCCCAAATGTGATCTTTCAATTGAATCACCCAAAGCTTTATTGAAAGATGATGTCTGGGAGCAGCAGAGAGGTCCCGTGTGGCTCAGTTGGTAGAGCATGTCGCTTATAACACCAGGGTTGTGGGTTCAATTCTCACAAGGGACCAGTAAAAGAAAAACACGCATGAAAAATGTGTGGACTCCACCCTCAACTCCTCTGCCCACCACACGCAGGCAGGCACTGCCTTGTGCCACGCCGTCACCTCTCAAACCCCTTCCTCCCCTCCATCCCACTGCACATCACCCAGGTCAGGACCACCGCTTAACTACTGTTAAGTCACTCTGCGTCTACTAAATGAGCTGACTTCTCCTTCTGGTAATAGTTTAAAGGGCCTCACCTTGGACAGTTCTCCCAGGTTGGGTCTCTCCCAGCCCAGCTTGTCCTGCACACAACTGTCAAAGGCCTGCTGATGCTTGCGGCACTGACGCAGCTCTGCCAGGTTGGAGTAGTCCAGGCAGGTCCAGTACTCTGTGAAGGACTCAGCACAGCTCCCCTTTATCTGCCTGGAGGAAACATTAAGGAAACATCTGATTAGCACACCGTTGTTGTTTAATTTAACTAAGAACAAATTCTTATTTTACAATGACTGCCTACCCCGGACAAACCCTCTCCTACTCCAGCCAAACCCTCGCCTACCCCGGCCAAACCCTCGCCTACTTGACACTACTTTTGACCAGATCCCTGGAGTGCCATTTGGGACGAAGCCAAAGTGTCGTATAGCTGTTGATATGGCTGTTGACATCCACACACTGTCTGACAAAGAAACTGTCTAATGAGTATTGGAACTGGCCTCCAAGGTTCTCAATGAAACTTGATTGTCCCTACAGAGAAATCACCATATTACTCTGACCCTGTAGTGTACTCTTCACTAAAATGTTAACAAGCATAAGGCCTTTGTTTGTTTACTGATTCCTGAAGTATTTTTATATTATAAAGGGTTAGGGTTATAAAGGTGTAAATAGCCCTATGGGACTCCCGATCACAGCCGGTTGTGATAGAGCCTGGAATCGAACCAGAGTCTGTAGTGACACCTCTAGCACTGAGACGATGCGTCTTAGACCGCTGCGCCACTCAGGTGACAATTCAGACAAAATCCCTTCCCCAGGCATCTATTTACTTATTTAAGCCCTCGGTTCTTTTAAGGAGCATAGGCTGTTGACAAATGTCCCCCATCTCACACAGGCAACTGAATTGAGTTCTAAATGTATCACTTTCCCTACATGCTGGACAAGAGTTGGCTTTCTTATGCTAGAATTAACACTTGAGTACATACTATTATGATCCTGGATAAAACTTGTTTTTACTATCTAGCTAGCCCTATGTTAATTGGCCTTTTTTAAATGTGGGCAAGGTACCACTTCATGGTAGGTGTAGGACCTCCAAAAGAATAAACAACCAGTTGTAATTACAAGTTTGACAAAACCTTGTACCATTACAATAATGCCATCTTTTACCACTCAGCCTGTTTACATCTGGGAGCAGAACTGTTTATGTGTTCCTGCTTTGGAAGTGGGGTTTTATTTGTGGACCTTACACAGAGCAAGCCTGCATGTCAAACCCAGCCCAATTCACAGACAGATAACAGTCACTGCAGAGGTATGTGCCTGTGTGTCCGGCATTAATAGGTGTTATTAGTGCACAGCGGCCTTCTGTAAACAAAGCCGCCAGTCAACCCCCACGGTGAGACAACCCATGAAGACCATAAGCCGTGGCCATCTCAGTCACCAGATATCAACCCACTTGAATACTTATGGAAGATTCAGAAGCGGTGCATGAGAACTTTTTCCACCACCATCAACAAAACACCAAATGGTGTAATTTCTTGTGCAAGAATCCCTCGCATCCCTCCAAGAGTTCCATCAAAGCTGTTCTGGCTCGTTGTGGCCCAACGCCATATTAAGACACTAGGTTGGTGTTTCCTTTATTTTGTCAGTTACCACTCTCTTGAATCTTATTGGTCAGTTGCAGAACAGAAGTGAAATGGAAACTGTACGCTTTAAGTTGAAATCTATTCACCCTGTTGTAATGGCCATATGAAAACACCCAGGTTGAGGCTTTATTCGGCTGAAAACTGTTGACAGAACCATGAACCTAAAACGGCAGACAGCGAAGTTCAGCAAAAGCTGCTGGATGTGGATCAGCCGTTTCATACAGTAAACATACAGCAGAGTCCTGGCAAGGGGTCACATCTTTTCAATTCCTGTTGTAAAAACACATGCAGGCTTGAGATCTTATATCATGTCATCACAACTATTACTGGTCCTTAATCATGCTAAAACAGCCTTAAAGTGGCTCAGGTGAAACAGACCAACATTTTTCATGTGGGTGTTTAATAGTCAGTCAACACTATGATTACCTACCTGAAGAAGTTAAGTGCACACTCATTGACTTTCCTCCCTTCTTTCAGACACTTCCTAGGGTCCTTCTCCTCCCAGCGACAGAGCATGAACTCCTTGTTGGCCTTGTCACACTGTGAGCCATAGTGGTGGGCAGCTCCCTTCAGCACCGCAGATGACACACTGATCTACACAGTGGGCAGAATGAGACTCTAAAGACACTTCTCAACACGGACACATACTGTATATAGACAAGTATATAGCTTACTTCAATTTCAAACCCTAAACAGCCGAATATAATGACAAAAGCCAAAGGTGAACATTGTCAGATATGCCATCTTTGAAAAAAAACATTACTTTGAGAGCATAAATCTGGCATACTAGTATTTGGAGTGGGGAGATGTACATCAGTGTTTTTGATCATGGCAATCAGAGGGGCACGAGCTCCTATTTCTTACAGGTCTCATTTTATTCCGTTCAAAGCGTATTGCTCAGAATACAAATCACGACATTATATCGATGTCTTTAGATGCGCCCCAAACATCAACTGTATTCTTGTTCTAGGCCAACTGAAGTTGCCCTGTAAATGCACTCAAGGACAGGCTAAATATCATAACCGATTGACAGCTAGCCAAAAATACATTTTGATGTAAGACAACTTGAGGGAGGAGAATTAAATTAAACCAAGTAGCTAGCTAGCCAGAACGCATAAAATCACTTCCATGATAATAGAGTTAGCAAGCTTGCTAGGTATCTTGCATTGTACGGTTTCACAACATACTATTATGGTAACAGCTGTAGTTGTCCCAAACAGGGACTGCTGTACATAAATTAAACGCTAGCTATATATAGTATAGTACCTAACTAACGGTTGCTAGCATTAATCTTTCACTTCCAGATCACAGCAAGTAACGTTAGCTGACGGTATCACAATCGATGCAATACTTTGCAATCAACACGACACCTAGAAAACGAAAGCCAGTAACCTTGTTGGAAAGCCAGTATTTAACAAGCTTGCTAGCTAACAACAGCCTGCTATGCTAGCTCCAGTTGGATTGCTGATTTAGCTAACTTTGCTAGCATTGCTAACCAGATTGTTTCTTAACGTTACGCCTCGTTCTTACCTCCTCAACATTCAAGTCATTAAAAGTGGGAACCTCCACCGAACCCGGCATGGTCCGGTTTCTGTCAGATTAATCAAAATGAAAGAACAATGTCATACACACTCAAGGTCCTCGTTTAGCTACTGGACGAGGCCGCATAAGGAAGGTCAGTGAGTGCATTGCGCATGTCCACAGGTTTGAAACGCATTTCAGTGACGTGTTGAAACCGAAAGAATAACACCAAAGATACTGTGGTTTGCACGGATTCAGACGCCGAGTTAACTTGTTTTACGATTGGTTTCCTTCTTCATTGGAGATAGAACACCCCGGTGGCGTTAATCCATTTAGTTTGGTCGCCTTGAACATGTTAAGCAATCCTCAATCTGATGGTGTTGGCTATCACAATCCTGACGTCTGGAGGATCTATCACTTCTGCTTAATTAACTCAGGACAGGAGGACCCTGCATTAAGCAAGCCAGGAGATAGACTTTACCAGAGACAATGTGCTCAAGGTGTGGTACTTCCTGGCACGAGTTTGGACAGGCCAACAGACTGGCAGGATTTCCACCAACTGTACTATTTAGGTGCCACTGTCTGTCAAGTCAAATCACATTTTATTTGTCACATACACATGGTTAGCAGATGTTAATGAGTGTAGCGAAATGCTTGTGCTTCTAGTTCCGACAGTGCAGTAATATCTAACAAGTAATCTAACAATTCCCCAACAACTACCTAATACACACAAATCTAAAGGGGTGAATGAGAATATGTACATGTAAGTATATGGATGAGCGATGGCCGAGCGGCATAGGCAAGATGGTATAAGATGGTATAAAATACTTGGGCTCTTGGGCTTCCCAAGAGAAGGTCACGATTGGCTTGTGGGTTATCTGTCATCTTTTTGGCGTGTGCTACGGCCCAAACAGTAGCCTGTGTAAAGTTGGTTTAATAAACCGTCAATTCGCAAACTCAAGCCTCTGTCTGGACAATTGTTCATTTATGATCTAGTCAGGTCATTACAGTATATACATGTGATATGAGTAATGTAATATATGTAAACATTATTAAAGTGACATTATTTAGAGTGGCATAAATTGACTAGTGATCCATTTATTAAAGTAGCCAGTGATTGGGTCTCAATGTAGGCTGCAGCCTCGCTGAGTGTGTGATTGCTGTTTGGCAGTCTGATGGCATTTTTCAGTCTTTCGGTCCCAACTTTGATGCATCTGTACTGACCTTGCCTTCTGGATGGTAGCGATGTGAACAGGCAGTGGCTCGGGTGGTTGATGTGCTCAATTGAAGTCTCAATCAAGCTGAGGATTATGTTTGATCAAACAGAGTTTAGGATGCTGACAGTGATTACTTCTCTCAATAGGGCCATGAGGGAATATCAGGATTTCCCATGGCAGAATGCCATAGACTTGATTCGGGCCTGGACTGGTAATGGTGAGGTCGGAAACGCTCTGGACGGGAATAATGCAGAGCACTGGGTAGGATTGTGCTTTGTCTCCGTACACAACAGAAAGGGACAACCGAAACACGGTTTAGCCTAACCTGTTTTATCTGGGGATTCCGCTGCTTATTGAAGCTGGCGGGGTGAGGTCCTTGCGTGCCTACCAGGGATTTGACTACATGACAATCTCAGAGAGAGCCACTTGGGACCAATGGATTCAAGCTTATCTGGCTGCTCGTTAGCTAAAACTCAACTTGAAGTTTAGTTCCTTCAAATTGAAACGGTCCTATGCCAATATGTTTTCACTGTGATGACAGACAAGGGATATGGCTTGATAACATACCTCAATTCAGGGATGGAAGGTTTTTCTGTACTCCTAATTATTCCATTATTTATTTATTTTTAATTTCACCTTTATTTAACCAGGTAAGCGAATTGAGAACAAGTTCTCATTTACAACAAGCAACGAAATCGAGAAGATTGAAATGCTGCTAGTTTTGAATTAAACTGCATTTTCCATCAGCATGCTATGCTAGTGAATGCTAAAGCAGCCTGTTGGATTCCACAACACTTCCGGCAGCTACTCCCCAACGCTATATATCGCATTTTCATTGAATCCAATGGGCTGCTTTAGCATTAGCTAGCCTAGCATGTTGATGACAAAGGCAGTTTAATTGAGAACTAGCAGACCGTTTCGACTTGAAGGAAGAGAGTTTTTAGCTGCTAGTAACCTTGCACAGGGAGCCTACCCAGCAGGCAATGCAACCCAGCCCAGGCTGGCGCTAACATGAACGCAGTAATTCCCTAAAAATAAAATTTAATTTATTCTCTTGGCCAAATTGTATATTCATATAGGCAAACGCTTTGGGATTTTTTTAAAATTTGTTTTAGCTTCTACAATTGTATAAATTCCAGAAATGTGTGAAACATAAAAAAACAAACATTAAATATACACACACACAGAACAAAAATATAAATGCAACATGTAAAGTATTCCGTGTCACGTTTCATGAGCTGAAATAAAAGATCCCAGTAATGTTCCATATAGGGATGTTTCTTTTTTTTGCTGAGTTTATATAAACCCTGCTTTTCTGATGTTGTGTGTTGGCTAATGAGAGGCTTTCAAGCTACCAGCTGCCATATAGACCCCCACAGTGTACGTGTCACAATACCCATAACAATAAAATGAATGGTGAAAAAACAATTGAAACCGCTAGGTTTTATGGGTATAAAACCTAACGGTTCCAATCGTTTTTTCACCATTCATTTTTTTGTTATGTTTTGATAACCATGTAAATCTCTATGACAAGGTGATTTTTTTTTATCAATATACGCTGCTCAAAAAAATAAAGAGAACACTTAACACAATGTAACTCCAAGTCAATCACACAAATGGAATAGATAACAGGTGGAAATTATAGGCATTTAGCAAGACACCCCCAATAAAGGAGTGGTTCTGCAGGTGGGGACCACAGACCACTTCTCAGTTCCTGTGCTTCCTGGCTGATGTTTTGGTCACTTTTGAATGCTGGCGGTGCTTTCACTCTAGTGGTAGCATGAGACGGAGTCGACAACCCACACAAGTGGCTTGGGTAGTGCAGCTCATCCAGGATGGCACATCAATGCGAGATGTGGCAAGAAGGTTTCCTGTGTCTGTCAGCGTAGTGTCCAGAGCATGGAGGCGCTACCAGGAGACAGGCCAGTACATCAGGAGATGTGGAAGAGGCCGCAGGAGGGCAACAACCCAGCAGCAGGACCTTTACCTCCGCCTTTGTGCAAGGAGGAGCACTGCCAGAGCCCTGCAAAATGACCTCCAGCAGGCCACAAATGCACATGTGTCTGCTCAAACGGTCAGAAACAGACTCCATGAGGGTGGTATGAGGGCCCGACGTCCACAGGTGGGGGTTGTGCTTACAGCCCAACACCGTGCAGGACATTTACATTACATTTAAGTCATTTAGCAGACGCTCTTATCCAGAGCGACTTACAAATCGGTGAATTCACCTTCTGACATCCAGTGGAACAGCCACTTTACAATAGTGCATCTAAATCATTAAGGGGGAGGGGGGGGGTGAGAAGGATTACTTATCCTATCCTAGGTATTCCTTGAAGAGGTGGGGTTTCAGGTGTCTCCGGAAGGTGGTGATTGACTCCGCTGTCCTGGCGTCGTGAGGGAGTTTGTTCCAGGCTAGCTAGCTAATGCTAAAGCAGCCCATTGGATTCAATGAAAATGCGATATATAGCGTTGGGGAGTAGCTGCCGGAAGTGTTGTGGAATCCAACAGGCTGCTTTAGCATTCACTAGCATAGCATGCTGATGGAAAATGCAGTTTAATTCAGGACCTTTGGCATTTGCCAGAGAACACCAAGATTGGCAAATTCGCCACTGGTGCCCTGTGCTCTTCACAGATGAAAGCAGGTTCACACTGAGCACATGTGACAGGCGTGACAATCTCGAGACGCCGTGGAGAACGTTCTGCTGCCTGCAACATCCTCCAGCATGACCGGTTTGGCAGTGGGTCAGTCATGGTGTGGGGTGGCATTTCTTTGGGGGGCCGCACAGCCCTCAATGTGCTCGCCAGAGGTAGCCTGACTGCCATTAGGTACCGAGATGAGATCCTCAGACCCCTTGTGAGACCATATGCTGGTGTGGTTGGCCCTGGGTTCCTCCTAATGCAAGACAATGCTAGACCTCATGTGGCTGGAGTGTGTCAGCAGTTCCTGCAAGAGGAAGGCATTGATGCTATGGACTGGCCCGCCCGTTCCACAGACCTGAATCCAATGGGGCACATCTGGGACATCATGTCTCGCTCCATCCACCAACGCCATGTTGCACCACAGACTATCCAGGAGCATGCCCAGGTGTTGTAGGGAGGTCATACAGGCAGGTGGAGGCCACACACACTACTGAGCCTCATTTTGACTTGGACATTACATCAAAGTTGGATCAGCCTGTAGTGTGGTTTTCCACTTTAATTTTGAGTGTGACTCCAAATCCAGACCTCCATGGGTTGATAAATTTGATTTCCATTGATAATTTTTGTGTGATTTTGTTGTCAGCACATTCAACTATGTAAAGAAAAAAGTATTTAATAATAATATTTCATTCATTCAGATCTAGGATGTGTTATTTTAGTGTTCCCTTTATTTTTTTGAGCAGTGTGTATTTTGTTCTATTTATGCTCAGATTTGAAAATGCTAGTTAGCATAAAAGTAGACATCAAGACTACAAATCACTGCAAACTCCTGCACCTCATCTTTAACTGACTCATTTGCTAACAGGTATTGTGTCACTTTAAAACTTGCCCAAGACAGTTCACAGAATTGTCAATTTAAGTAAATTTAGCATTTCAGTCTCATCCAGAGCATCATGGCATTTGTGTATGATAGCCACATTAGCAGTTAACTAGTGTTTAATTTTTTTGGGGGGGGTAAATACAGGCAAATATATTGATGAAAGTCACCTTGTCTGGGAGAGATTTACATAGTTATCGAAACGTCATGCCAGTGTAAGCTTACACGAAACACAGCCCTTATTTTAAGAGTTCCTAAAAATCCCCTATGGGAACAATGAATGGTGGAAAAACGTTTATCCTTTCTGACCACTAGGAGCAGTCCTCCATAGGAATAAATGAAATTCTACAGTATTCAAATAAATTGTTTAAATTACATGTATTTAATTAAGTATGTACAGCATTTGTTGTAGAGGGGGCAGTAACATTAGTAATTATACTTTAAGGAAAATCTTCATACATATATAAGATTTTGTGTGTGTTAAGTTCACATAATATCATGTAAAAGTATGCATTAAGGCACATTTGTCAAACTCATTTCACGGGTGTCTTCAGGATTTCTCTCCTCCCTTGTACTTGATTGATAAATTAATGTCACTAATTAATAAGGAACTCCCCTCACCTGGTTGTCTAGGTCTTAATTGAAAGGAAAAAACAAAAACTAGCAGACACTAGGCCCTCCATGGAATGAGTTGGACACCCCTGCATTGAGGTGTGTTCATTTTACAATGGTGGACGAGTTTCAAAACAGAAACCTCTTATCATTTGTTTTATTAGATGACTTCATTTCCTACAAGATTGTAGAAATCCTCACTGTTTTAAATGAAACAAAGAAAACATGAGCCATTTCAGCTCGATTTTGCATGAAATACAGCAATTTGTATTCAGTGGTGTACTGCAGTTTCTGTGGACCCCCTGCAAGATCGGAGTTCATGCCCCTCCCAACCTAAAAAAAAACAAACAGATTTAATGCGTCAGCCACTCAATAACAAAGTAAGTATAATTTGAAAGTGTATAAATTCCAGCTAAATACTGTATATAACTATAGATAGTACACTGTATATATACTATATATAAACAATCCTATTGTGTTCTTTGAAATAAATGTTCTTTCATATTAATGTTAAGACCTTCATAAACACAACCAAATACTTTTTGAGATAGCATATATTAAATTTATTTATTATTAGGCTGTTAGAATGTTGACCCACCCCAAAAGGTAGGGCCCGAGCCTGAATTGGTATGGCTAAAGGCCCGATGTAGTGACAATGATATCATAAGGTGAATTCACCAATTTGTAAGTCGCTCTGGATAAGAGCATCTGCCAAATGACTTAAATGTAAATGTAAATGATGGTTTCTGGGAACTGATGGCTTTTAGTTGAAGCTAGATGGAGTACAGCATTTTAGCTAAGCCTAACACTAACCAAAAATGATATGGTCTGACCTAACCTACCCATGTCAATTGGACAACATAAACACTTGGCTTGCTACAGGTGGACATTCTAAAAGTTTTATGAAGGACATGGGAGGGTTTCTTTCAAAATGATTAATTTACAACAACAACTTGATGGGAGGCAGACCCCTAGAGCTCCCTACGTTGTGTGGGCGTGTGGTACGCCAATATTTGTATTGTCTCAAGCACTGAGCACATTTCAGGTCTGCTGAAATTTCCATGCAACAACTTTACTGTGAACACTGAGGTTGTACCCACTTTAATGTATTGTTTTAACTGTGGCCAATTAGGCTACTGTGGCTATTTGATCATAATGTAGGTAGGCCTACCAGAGTGGCTTACTATAAAAAAAAATATGGAGAAAATGCTTTACATTACATTTTAATATAAAAATAGTGGTTCTATCATTCAGCCTACGGTAGCAGCCAATGTGTGGTGTTCAATGTAGGCCTACATTCCATGAGACTTTTGAAAAAACATGCAGGGCTTGACATTAACCTGTTAAAAAATGTTGTTGTGTTATTTGATGCAAGAAATCACTTTACAAAATTAAATTCATTATTATTCCCATACCATTATTACAGATAACCAGACAAATTATGCTACCCTCAGGCTATTGGCTACTCAGCTTATTCAAGCCTTTCTCAAAATACAACAATGCCCATTTAAGACAAAGAAAAAAGCTCCTTAATGGACTCACTTTTCAAATATGGCTAGAAATGTACAAGGTTTGTGCTCTTGTAGGAAGCAATCACTCCCACATTACTGACTACAAATTAGTTTTAACTGGGCTAATAACTCACTAACTAGTAAAGAATATGAACAAATATACACACCTGGCTACATGCAACTCTTGCTTTGATTTCAAAACAAGCCATTATAATCCTGACACTCATGCTGCAAAACAGTCCAGTTCCAAGTGAACAGCACAAATCCATATATGGCAATGGTCTATTTGCATATAGTTCGTTTTGCATACTAAGTCTTGCATAGTATACTAAGTCTTGCATAGTATACTAAGTCTTGCATAGTTCGTTTTCTTTCGGGTATGTTGCGTTGAAAGTGTATAATATTACGTTGATTCGATCACCATTCCCACATTAAAGGGAAACGTTGACTTGATAGTGTTAACTAATGGGGAAAACTCAAGAAAGTTGAGTAAAATTTCAATCTCGTGCTTCTCTGTGTTGGTTTTTCTTCTGCGCTGGAGTCCATGGGGAGCTGCGCAGGCCCCGGCAGTTTAGAGGGAACATTGGATTCAAGTATTGTGTTTACAAGACGTATTATTTTCTAAGACAAGAGACAACATGCTAGGCTTCTTTTATCATAATACACTATATGCGGTGAAATTTGAAAAAAAGAGACACGGCACGAGCTTCCCGTTTCCATGGCGACGTTGTCACACAACCTGCTTGCTGCAGAATCCAGGCAGCTGTCAGCTAAGCTATCCTCTGTTTTTCATTGTAACTTCATAGCAAATATGGAGTTCACAGGTAGCAGTTACACTGGAGCCTTCAATAATGGCAGGTAAATTAATAACAATTTTTTTGCCATAGGCCAGTTTGCAAAACTTCTATGTGTCAAAGTGTAATGTGACATAACGTTAGCTAGCTTACTTTAGCAGTAGTGGGTAGCTAGCTAGCTTGCACCAGTTCTGGCACAAGTTGAAGTCCAATGTTTTTATCATCTCACCATTGGTGAATTAGCTATGTCCTTTGCTCTGTTCCTCAGGATGGAGGGAGAAGGAGAGTATAAATTCCCCACAGAGACGAGATATGTTGGGGATATGAAGGATGGCATGTTCCATGGAAAAGGTGTTCTCTATTTTCCAAATGGAAGCAAATATGAAGGAACTTGGGAGAAAGGGATATCCAAACAGGTGTGGAGCATACTTTCTGTGTGTGTGTGTGTGTGTGTGTGTGTGTGTGTGTGTGTGTGTGTGTGTGTGTGTGTGTGTGTGTGTGTGTGTGTGTGTGTGTGTGTGTGTGTGTGTTTCACATTGGTTATAGTGGCCATTACATCTGGTCCCCTTTAGCAATCATTCACATTCATTGTCGCAGTTATTCCGTTTCCATACCTCTCCTCCAACATGTGCTCTCTGCATGTTCCACACAGGAAAGACATTCCTTTTTGGTCAACCGTTCATTCATGCGTATCTCAGCCATAATAGTAACCAGTTCGATTATTATCATGATTACTGCGGTCCATTAGACATGATCTAGGTTTAGCAAGCCCATGACCAAACACACCTCACTCCCATCCAGCTCAGACCTCTCTTTGTTTCATGGTAAAAACTCCACAGGATATGGAACATAGATCTCTCAACAAAGGATGCACGATTAAAGACTATTCAACCATATTGACATACTTAGGCCTATGTTGTGGTGAAATGTAATTCCCCAATCCAAACAGAATTGAAGTGGTGAAAAGTTTGTCTGTTTTTTTCCCCCCTAATATCCCTTATTTGCCATTAGATACAAGTTTCAAATTTATGACTAAACATAACAACATAACAACAGTTATGTTGCAGGATACTACAGTGTTTCATCCACAGGGAAAGTATACCTTCTCTGATGGGCTGGAGTACCAGGAGAAGGACTGGGAGTTCTGTGATGGTTATGACAGACAGTTCTACACTGAGAGGTGCAATGGACTCAAACCTGCAGGTAAAACATGCACTTGTTTTTTTAAATGAAAATCTACCTTTTTACAAGCAGACTAAATCCTAAAGTATTAGGATAATAATCTATTCAGTCTCAATACCATAGCAATGGGATAGAACATATTATCTCAATGGTTTTTACCACAATCTGTATGCTTTGTCAAATTCAGTCACCTTGTTTGTTGTTGTTTGTCTCAGGACTTGACCAGTCACTGACTCTCTGTCTATCTGTCCTGGCAGGGGAGTCTCAGCTGACAGACCTGGACCCGCCGCGTGTCATCCCAGATGGCTGCTATGACTGTGGGGACGGCTTCTACGACCCCAACACCAGGGTTATCACTGACTATGAGCATCAATTCCTGAGGAACGCAGGTGAGCAGAGACTGTTGGAGCTCACTTCAAGGTTTTTACACTGAGTGTGAAAACAGATCCAGGCGTATTGTATCACATATATTTCTGACCTCCGGCTCATTTGAATGCGCAGTAACCTCCAATTTTCCAGTACTGAGTTTGACTTTGTCTTTTATCTTAACTTATCATCTTTTTGGGCCTCATTCCTTTATCACAGGGGTGCAACTTTGGTTTTAGAAGTGGGGGGAGGCATAACTTTATTTATTTATATATATATTTTAAATCCAGTTGGATAAACACCCCAAACAGGTTACCCGACCACTCAGAGGCGTCCACATGGCCCTAAAGCACACAGTTTCTTTGTTTTGTATCACATTCCAATGATAAAACTGGGTGGGACAAAAATGCAATTTTAGAATGTAGTACAAAACGAGGCAACGGTGCGCTTCGTCCCCAGCGAAAGTTGCACCCCTGCTTTATTATAATGTTCAGGGCAATTATTATCCCATCAGTAAGCTCTGGCCACCTGGGAAACATTTGATATTAAAAACTGATAAAATACTATAAACGGATTACCCATATTCTCTAATGTAAGATTATTTCAACCAGATACTTTGCTGAGGCAGCCTTATTACCCTATAACTCATCATCTGTAGTCCTCTCAGCCAAGCATGCCTCTCCCCTGCGGTCATTTTAGTTTTGTTGTCAAAGGGAAAATTTTAAACACATTTTTTCCACCCATTGAGTGCTCGATGTGGGATCTTTGATTTGAAGGCAACGAGGTCTGTCAGGTTTTGAGATAGGAATTCCAATAGCCGTGCCAGTTTTTCATAGTTTTTGCATCACCAGACAATGTTATGGATTACGAACGGTTATGGATCTAATCGTCTCTTTGTGAATGGGATGCATGGGGGTGTATCTATGGGAGACAGCCCAGCTGTGATGTCATCGTCTGTCTTGTGAAATAATAGCCACACTATATTCTATCTCTCGCCATAGGTTGCAGCTAAGCCGGCATTATTTGGAAACAGTGAGTGTATAGGCTTAGACTATATACACACATAAAATACTAAATATGATATGAAAGTGTATATTTATGACTGCCTTTGATCAGCCTGCCACAAACACAGGTGTGTGCATGTGGATGATCACTGACTGACTCAGTGGTTTAGGACTTACTAGAGGTCCCAGCCAGACCATGACAGCCAGGCAGTGGTTTAGGATGTACTAGTGGTCCCAGCCAGACCATGACAGGCAGGCAGTGGTTTAGGACGTACTAGAGGTCCCAGCCAGACCATGACAGGCAGGCAGTGGTTTAGGATGTACTAGTGGTCCCAGTCAGACCATGACAGACAGGCAGTGGTTTAGGATGTACTAGTGGTCCCAGATTTACTAGAGGTCCCAGCCAGACCATGACAGGCAGGCAGTGGTTTAGGATGTACTAGTGGTCCCAGACAGACCATGACAGACAGGCAGTGGTTTAGGATGTACTAGTGGTCCCAGATTTACTAGAGGTCCCAGCCAGACCATGACAGACAGGCAGTGGTTTAGGATGTACTAGTGGTCCCAGATTTACTAGAGGTCCCAGCCAGACCATGACAGACAGGCAGTGGTTTAGGATGTATTAGTAGTTTCAGCCAGACCATGACAGACAGGCAGTGGTTTAGGATGTACTAGTGGTCCCAGCCAGACCATGACAGGCAGGCAGTGGTTTAGGATGTACTAGTGGTCCCAGCCAGACTATGACAGACAGGCAGTGGTTTAGGATGTACTAGTGGTCCCAGTCAGACCATGACAGACAAGCAGTGGTTTAGGATGTACTAGTGGTCCCAGATTTACTAGAGGTCCCAGCCAGACCATGACAGACAGGCAGTGGTTTAGGATGTACTAGTGGTCCCAGTCAGACCATGACAGACAGGCAGTGGTTTAGGATGTACTAGTGGTCCCAGCCAGACTATGACAGACAGGCAGTGGTTTAGGATGTACTAGTGGTCCCAGCCAGACCATGACAGACAGGCAGTGGTTTAGGATGTACTAGTGGTCCCAGTCAGACCATGACAGACAGGCAGTGGTTTAGGATGTACTAGTGGTCCCAGCCAGACTATGACAGACAGGCAGTGGTTTAGGATGTACTAGTGGTCCCAGCCAGACTATGACAGACAGGCAGTGGTTTAGGATGTACTAGTGGTCCCAGCCAGACCATGACAGACAGGCAGTGGTTTAGGATGTACTAGTGGTCCCAGTCAGACCATGACAGACAGGCAGTGGTTTAGGATGTACTAGTGGTCCCAGTCAGACTATGACAGACAGGCAGTGGTTTAGGATGTACTAGTGGTCCCAGTCAGACCATGACAGACAGGCAGTGGTTTAGGATGTACTAGTGGTCCCAGCCAGACTATGACAGACAGGCAGTGGTTTAGGATGTACTAGTGGTCCCAGCCAGACTATGACAGACAGGCAGTGGTTTAGGATGTACTAGTGGTCCCAGTCAGACCATGACAGACAGGCAGTGGTTTAGGATGTACTAGTGGTCCCAGCCAGACTATGACAGACAGGCAGTGGTTTAGGATGTACTAGTGGTTCCAGCCAGATCATGACAGACAGGCAGTGGTTTAGGATGTACTAGTGGTCCCAGCCAGACTATGACAGACAGGCAGTGGTTTAGGATGTACTAGTGGTCCCAGCCAGACCATGACAGACAGGCAGTGGTTTAGGATGTACTAGTGGTCCCAGTCAGACCATGACAGACAGGCAGTGGTTTAGGATGTACTAGTGGTCCCAGTCAGACTATGACAGACAGGCAGTGGTTTAGGATGTACTAGTGGTCCCAGTCAGACTATGACAGACAGGCAGTGGTTTAGGATGTACTAGTGGTCCCAGCCAGACTATGACAGACAGGCAGTGGTTTAGGATGTACTAGTGGTTCCAGCCAGATCATGACAGACAGGCAGTGGTGTATGATGTACTAGCTAGACTATAGTTTGGTAAACCCTGTCTAGAGTAACTATACGCAACATGATACAGATGAGTGTCCTCATATTAATCACTGCTTGATCCGGAGCATGCAAATCTCATTTATGTATATAGACAACAGACAGACAAAAACAGACAAAGAGATGCATATCCTGAACAGATGTCCTGAACATGTGCAATAAGAAATATGTTCAGATTTTTTCCTTCATAACAGTTCTGGTATTGACCAATGAAACGGGGGGGAGGAAGATAGTGTTGAAGTAGAAAAGAGGAGGAGCTATAAAATACAGTTGTTCCAATCATTGGATTCAGATTCATTTGGTGTCTGCTGTTTGTACTGCGTATTGGTAGGGCATTTTTCTACAGGAAATCTTTGATTGATTTAGTATACCGTAGATGGCCTTGGGTATTACAGCTACTATCAGGGATGAAATGTCAGCCATTCAAAACCACCATTATAAACTGGGTGGTTCGAGACCTGAATGCTGATATATGCTAGTATACCACGGGTATGACAAAACATGTATTTTTACTGTTCTGATTATGTTGGTAACCAGTTTATAATAGCAGTAAGGCACCTCAGGGGTTTGTGGAAAGACATTCCTTTTCCACGTTGCGTCGTGCATAATAACAGCACTTCACCGTGGTATATTGGCCATATTGGCTGTATATTTATTGCTTTAATATACCCCTCAGATCCATTATCTTGATGCTCCATTTCTGTTAGCCCTTACCTAGGAACTAATATAGTGAAGGATTTAAAATGAAATATGCATATAAGCTTTCAATAGACAGCCAGTGTGTGTGAGGAACCGCACGCACAAGAAGGATCATTGGGCCTCGTCACATGACGTGACGAGGAACACTGTGTCCTCTGGATCTATGTTAATAATCTCTGAGAGGTTGAAGGTGTGTCTGTCAAAATGGGTGTGAAGACAGAATTTAATGCCAATGGCTTCCATCCAGGAAGGAGAAGAGCAGAGGGCCCCGGCACTAACTGGACATTGAGAGGAACTGCTCTCCCTGTGGGGACCATGTGTTTTGAAGAGGAGAGGAAAGAGTGCAGTCACCGCTGTGGAAGAGGACAGAAGAAGGGATGTGTGCGGGGGGAAGGGGGAGCGGAGCAGGGCCCTCAGACCAGAGCGATGCTGGGCCAGGCAGGAAGGGTCAGGGAAGTGCCCAGGCTTTGGGCCAAGACATGAAAAGAAGCACAAAAGCAGATGGAAGGAAGAAGCCCTGAGGAAGAATCTCTGAGTCTTCACAGCAGCAGCCCAGCTGAGGAAAGATGAGGTGACACGGGTCATCTGGACTAGACCCAACCCCTCTGAGGTCGGTCCAGTCGGGGGAGTGGAGTCGTGGCGCGGGTGGAAGCAAGGTGTGTCTTACTTCCACCATCTTCCTGCCAACCAACGCCACATGGAGCCCACTGCTGCCTGATCAACTGACATGCTTGAATTTCTCCAGCTATGCAAGAGCTCTTATGGATCAGCCTTTTAATTCCAGAGATACATAGAGTGCATCATCCATCACACAATATAAGCTACAAACTGAACAGAGTCAATAGTGGAATACAGGAACAGATTGAGCTGATACACACTACATCTCTGCAGTCTTATCAGCACAAAACGAACTATCTGTAATGTAAAGTACTTAAGTAAAAATACTTTAAAGTGCTACTTAAGTAGTTTTGGGGGGTATCGGTACATTACTTTACTGTTTATATTTTTGACAACTTTTTCTACATCCCTAAAGAAAATCATGAACTTTTTAATCCATACATTTTCCCTGACACCCAAAAGTCCTCGTTACATTTTGCATGGCTCGCAGGAAAATGGTCCAATTCACGCACTTATCAAGAGAACATCCCTGGTCATCGCAATTGCCTCTGATCTCATTAAACACAAATGCTTTGTTTATAAATTGTGTGTTGGAGTGTGCCCCTGGCTATCCATAAATAGAAGAAATTAAATGGTACCGCCTGGTTTGTTTAATATAGAGCATTTGAAATGATTTATAATTTTACTTTTACTTTCAATACTTAAGTATGTTTTAGCAATTTTACATTTACTTTTGATACTTAAGTATATTTAAAACCAAATATTTTTTAGACTTTTACTCAAGTAGTATTTTACTGGGTGACTACCCTTTTACCTGAGTAATTTTCTATTTAGCTATCTTTACTTAAGTATGACAATTGGGTACTTTTTCCACCACTGGTATTTATCTGTCTGTCTGTGATTTTCTGTTGTTCACCCTGGCATCGAGCAGGACCAGCCCTACAAGTGGTCAGGACCCCTATTGCCACATTGTTTGTTGCAGTTTCCTGTTTCTGGAATAACTTCTTTTGAAAGTCGTAAGGGTTCACATTCAAAGCATCCCTCTGCCAAGGAAAACAGCCTTGGTTTGAGCTACTGCCACTTGGTTGTGAGTCGAGGTATGTTCCCAAAATGGCACCCCTATTCGCTATATAGTTTCACTACTTTTGACCGGAGCCTGATGGGGGCTTGTGCCATTTGGGACGCAGACAAGCTGAAGCCTTTTCAAGCAGATACAATCAGCGTATTCACGTTTACTGTATTATCACTGGGTACAGGTCAGTGTCTTCATATTTACTGTAATATCACTGGGTTCAGGTCAGTGTCTTCATATTCACTGTAATATCACTGGGTACAGGTCAGTGTCTTCATATTTACTGTAATATCACTGGGTTCAGGTCAATGTCTTCATATTCACTGTAATATCACTGGGTACAGGTCAGTGTCTTCATATTCACTGTAATATCACTGGGTTCAGGTCAATGTCTCCATATTTACTGTAATATCACTGGGTTCAGGTCAATGTCTTCATATTTACTGTAATATCACTGGGTTCAGGTCAGTGTCTTCATATTTACTGTAATATCACTGGGTTCAGGTCAATGTCTTCATATTTACTGTAATATCACTGGGTTCAGGTCAATGTCTTCATATTTACTGTAATATCACTGGGTTCAGGTCAGTGTCTTCATATTTACTGTAATATCACTGGGTTCAGGTCAATGTCTTCATATTTACTGTAATATCACTGGGTTCAGGTCAGTGTCTTCATATTTACTGTAATATCACTGGGTTCAGGTCAATGTCTTCATATTCACTGTAATATCACTGGGTTCAGGTCAATGTCTTCATATTTACTGTAATATCACTGGGTTCAGGTCATCGTGTTCATGTTTACTGTAATATTGCATTATGTTCTTTCCTGAAACCATCTCCTCTATAATCCTAAATAAAATTCAAATCATCACATACAGCGAAATGCTTCAGTCGCTCGACAATGCAGTACATTAATCAATTTTATTTTTTTATTTAACTAGGCAAGTCAGTTAAGAACAAATTCTTATTTTCAATGACGGCCTAGGAACAGTGGGTTAACTGCCTGTTCAGGGACAGAAGGACAGATTTGTACCTTGTCAGCTCAGGGATATGAACTTGCAACCTTTCGGTTACTAGTCCAACGCTCTAACCATTAGGCTACCCTGCTGCCCCAATAATTATTTAAATTTTAACAAATAGTCTCCCCCAGAATCATGACAACTCCAACGTCAACCATGCTCCAGTATTAGCCCAAGTAACCGACTGGCAGCATTAAGTAATGTTAAGTCTATTAGTCAAGGTGATCTGACAGCCATTAAGTTCATTTAACACTTTAAAGTGTTGCTTCTGCATTAGTTGGCAGGAAACACTTTTCCCTTTGAGTGTATTTTAAGGATTAAGATAAACATGTTTTAACAAGGAGCCATTATCGTTTCCCTACCGCACCATGTACACCACTGCTCCTGGGTGAGTCGGAGAGAGAGTGAGAGAGTTTGGGGAATTAGTTGATATCCAGTTAATGGCCAGCAGCAAATGTCCGGGGGGGGGCCTAGAGGGAAAGGCATAGTCAGTAGGAGAAAAGTGGTTCACCAACAATGTCATGTTTATGATGTGCTAATTGATATGCATTATACAAAGGGTGGGTCTAATCCTGAATGCTGATTGGTTAAGCGCATTCCAGTCTATTCCACAAGTTATATGTAACAGGCAATATAGCCTACAGCTAGTGTACAGTGTTCCCAATCATTTTTGTTGTTGTTGTACTTTTATCGTATTTTATTTCATGACAGTCATGCGTAGATAAATGAATCAAACAATACAACCATGCATCCTACAATTATTTGGATCTGGTGGATAATGTTTTTTGGAACAGATTTAGGAATTATTTTTTTTAAACTAAAATGTGTCGGCTAAATTATTTTTTCCAATAATTAATACATTCCAAATGAATGTCCCTAAACGCCCCGAAACACTCATTATAGAAGGCTTTCTATAAGACGTCCACAGTAACAATTTAAAAACACATGAAGTGTATGTTAAGTGTTCACAATTTACATTTTATTTCAGATTGCTTCCGAACCATGGTGGCCACCTGTGCCCTCAAATAGAATTGTATTAAAGTAGGAGTGACTTTTAAACACTCTGTGAACGATCACAATCCAGGGCAAATTACAGCATATGAAAATGTGTGAATTCTATCTCATTACCATACGCGCTCGGAGAAACGGGAGGCCTAATTGCAGTTCTATAAGACCTCGCAACAGGCAGAAACCGGTGCAGTGGTATTAATTGGTTTAAAATAGTGATGAAATGACCTTCTTGACGCTGACCTCCGTTTGTTGAGAAGGGGGAGGCAACACAACGCGACAAAAAGGGTGGATAGGCTGTTTCTCGCATGCAGTTACCGTGGTGCATGGAGCAGACGGTGGCCCGTTCGCAACTGTAATTTCTATTTCTGAACGCGCGCGCCAGGTAGAGTGGCGAGAGAGGCGACTTGGAGTGGCTGGGGCTATCGCAGGCAATTACAAACAATCAGGCTAGAGCTTCAGACCTGTGCCCAACAATGGGCCCAGCGCACACTGTTCCCCCAGATGAGCTCTCAAGTGTGTGCAGCTGCGACGCTCCGATTCAGTCCCAGCAGAGATGCTACCTCTTGCTCTGCAATTATCAAGTAATTTCAGTTTTAACT
This sequence comes from Oncorhynchus masou masou, assembly GCF_036934945.1. Classification (NCBI taxonomy): domain Eukaryota; kingdom Metazoa; phylum Chordata; class Actinopteri; order Salmoniformes; family Salmonidae; genus Oncorhynchus; species Oncorhynchus masou. The sequence goes on from NC_088222.1 coordinate 14,275,017, forward strand.
ATGAAAAACACTATATTATCCGCAGTTTTGGTAGTCGAGTCATCCTTGTTAAAATTGTCGTTCATTTTTTTGGTGATTTATTGGTGGTTGAAGTACCACTAAGAAGTTATTTTCTCCTAATTGTTACCCTGATTTTTCACTGAGATGTAAATCGTTATTGAGTTGAATGTGTCCATTTCAAAATCTCTGATATAATTATATGCATCCAGTCCAGTGTCCTTTTTTCGTCTTCCTCGATCACATTTTAACATTACAATTTTATTTAATGAACTACTAGAATAAGTTATTTCTTTATACCCTTTCAGTTAGAATAATTGTGTGTTTAAAACGTGTTTTAAAAGGTTGTTGCTTTATTCTGACCTTCGTGGTCTTAGTTGATTATTCTGAAAATCTATTTATTTTCCTGCAGATGACTATGAACGGGAGTGGATTGTGTCCACTTGTCGGAAGAGCTGGGATGAGATCGTTGGACATTCACCTGACAACTAGGCTGAATTTCAGAACTGGACATTGAGTTGAGGGGCCTGAGCAGCTGCTGATTTAAAGGCAGCTACTTTATGGAATGTTTAACTGTATAGGCTACCTGTGAATCATATTTTGTGAAATATGGAATATTACACATTTTCGTTGTTATAAATATGATTTTAACAGATGCATAAAAACATCGGTAGGTTTATTTCAGATGCACAAAAACACAGCGAAACGCATGTAATGTAGCCAGCCTATACTGAAATTAAATGTGATAAAGTCTAGATCGAAAAAGATGCTACTGCTTCAAACATGTTCATGCAGAATGAGGGAAAAAAACATTTTGGATTTGTAACTTGTAAAGCCATTTGTTTACGTGTAATGTTTGTCCTTAACTCTCTGCATGGTGCTTGGTGCTGCCTGTGTAATCAGTGTCAGATTGTTCTCTCAAGTGTCCTGAAAGACTCTGCAGGTAGCAGCCTAATGGATGCAAATCAACATGAGAGATTACTTCCTGTTATACGTGCAATATATGCAGTTGCTATAGGCTTTGTTCCAGTTGTAGTCTTATATTGAGATATATCTTGTCTGTCTACAAAAACACACCAATGTAAAACCCTCGAAATCGAACATGCATTCAACTATAGAAATATGCAAAGAAATCTAAATACAAGGCTTTGGCTCCGATAATTGTATTTTCCACTATAATGCTGTTTTTTTTGGGGGGGGGGGGGGGCATATTTCTGTAGTTTTATGCATGTTCGATTTTGAGGGTTTTACATTTGTGTGTGTTTTTGTACAAACAGACAAGCTTATATTCTGAGTGAGACGTTATGTCTGCCTCGGCGAGAGCTGCCTGTTGAAACAGAACCCAGAGTAGGGGATCAATCTCATGATGCAGCCTGACAGTGACTTCCTGTCTGTGATGGCGCTCCGCTGGGCTCGCAGGAGGAATCAGCAGCAGAGCCGTGGAGAAAGAGAGTAGAGGAGAGTAGTTATTACTGCACACACTGACCCATGAAGCGCTCACTAGCACAGCCATCGACCTGTGATTGCTTCCTACCCCGCGCCGGGCACACCCGCACGCGCACAACCAGGCAAACCCAGGTTTAAGGAAAATTCAAACACACCAGAATAACTCCGAGGCCTATACAATTTTACAATGAATGATGTATATAACGTAACATGTGCAGACACGGTTATCCAGCAGGATCACTTAACCTTGACCACGGATTTCATATTTCAAGATCTATTTTTAAATTGGCACCTCTGCGTGTGCGTGCGTGTGTCCTTTATTGATTGTTTGGGTTAAGGAGGTTAAAGTGCTTCTTGCATCAAATTGTTGTGGTCCAACTAAAATTATAAAAATAAAAAAAAATACAAATTTCGAATTTTAAAGTCAATTTTATTGCATTTAGTACACAAAACACAGTCAATCAAATAAACCTTTGTTTCATTTTTAATAAAACAATACTATTTTGACATTTTCTGAGAAAAAAAAGTGCTTACAGACTATTGTCTCAATAAATACAAGAACATTGAAGTCTTGTCTCCCTTAGTCCCTTCGTAAACACAGGATCCTATTCCTCCACTGACTCCACTCCACAGCCAAGACACAAAGTTACAGTTTCACACAACCTCCCTCTTCCCTGCCAGGCAGGCTGGCCAGCCACAGACGTCTATATACATATCATATCCCCAGTCCACTAACTGTCATTGTACCACATCTCCATTTCAACCCATAGAAGTGAAGCACACAGGCTGGACCACTGTAGAAGATAAAAGCTGACGGACATGGATCCTGCACAGACATAAACACTAAATTGCTAACAAAACAGCTGTTTAAACATGTAATGTGACATGTAGCGTTCTTTTAGTCCTTAACCACTGGGGGAAGACGTATCTGTTTATACGTTGCAGATCTACCTCTCTCATACACCATGTGATTGTTCAACATTTTAAATAGTTATGTCCATTTCAAAAGTTTCACACGGGTGTTACAGTAGTAAATCATGATTTTAGACAACTACAATTTGGAGCTTCAAATGATTGAAATGTCCATAACAATAGATTGTAATGTGTTTTTGCACAAGAGCATTGGAAATTCAAATCACACCAAATAAATCATATTTCAATATTTTCACCAGTACAGATTGAAAGTTACACCTTTCCAAAAAAAAAGGTGTAATAAAAAAATCATCCTAATAAATGTGTTTTTTTTTCTCTCTCTGTGAATTTGAGTGTTTTACCTCAGCTGCCTGAAAATGATTGATAATTCAAAACAACCAAATGACGGTTTTCTCATCATGTAAAAGATAAGGCACACAATCAATATATCCTCATCTGAGGCTCATATCCTTACAGAAGGCTGCTGATGACAATGTATTAAAGGGACATTTAAAATGTATATTCCATCATCTCCAGCACATGATAAAATTGCACATTTCTATGTTTTGTAGTAAAAAAAACAGATAGAGGAAAATAAGTGATACCAATGACATCATCACTGTGCATTGTGTAATTTTAACCAATTATGAGTAGGCATTGCCCACTAATCGTCTACTAATTGGTTGATAATGTCATTAGAAACACTTCCTCTACATTCCTCATTTTTTACTACAAAACATAGAAACGCGCAATTTTCACATACAATTGAAGTCGGAGGTTTTACATACACCTGAGCCAAATACATTTAAACTCAGTTTTTCACAATTCATGACATTTAATCCTAGTAAAAATTCCCTGTCTTAGGTCAGTTAGGATCACCACTTTATATTAAGAATGTGAAATGTCAGAATAATAGCAGAGAGAATAATTTCTTTCAGTTTTTATTTCTTTCATCACATTCCCAGTGAGTCAGAAGTTTACACACACTCAATTAGTATTTGGTAGCATTGCCTTTAAATTGTTTAACTTGGGTCAAGCGTTTCAGGTAGCCTTCCACAAGCTTGCCACAATAAGTTGAATAAGGTGAATTTTGGCCCATTCCTCCTGACAGAGCTGGTGTAACCAAGTCAGGCTTGTAGGCCTCCTTGCTCGCACACGCTTTTTCAGTTCTGCCCACAAATTGTTTATAGGATTGAGGTCAGGGCTTTGTGATGGCCACTCCAATACCTTGACTTTGTTGTCCTTAAGCCATTTTGTCACAACTTTGGAAGTATGCCTGGGGTCATTGCCCATTTGGAAGACCCATTTGCGACCAAGCTTTAACTTCCTGACTGATGTCTTGAGATGTTGCTTCAATATATCCACATAATTTTCCTGCCTCGTGATGCCATCTATTTTGTGAAGTGCACCAATCTCTCCTGCAGCAAAGCACCCCCACAACTTGATGCTGCCACCCCTGTGCTTCACGGTTGGGATGGTGTTCTTCGGCTTGCAAGCCTCCCCATTTTTCCTCCAAACATATAATTGCGTACTATTGTTTGTACAGATGAACATGGTACCTTCAGGCATTTGGAAATTGCTCCCAAGGATGAACCAGACTTGTGGAGGTCTACAATTATTTTTCTGAGGTCTTGGCTGATTTCTTTTGATTTTCCCATGATGTCAAGCAAAGAGGCACTGAGTTTGAAGGTAGGCCTTGAAATACATCCACAGGTACACCTCCAATTGACTCAAATGATGTCAATTAGCCTAACAGAAGCTTCTAAAGCTATGACATTTTCTGGAATTTTCCAAGTTGTTTAACGGCCAGTCAACTTAGTGTATGTAACCTTCTGACCCACTACAATTGTGAAACAGTGATTCATAACAGAAATAGTCTGTCTAAACAATTGTTGGATATAGTTTGTTAAGAAGACATTTGTTGAGTGGTTGAAAAACAAGTTTTAATGACTCCAACCTAAGTTTGTAAACTTCAGACTTCAACTGTATATTGATGTTGGGATGGTGCTGGAGAAGATGAATATGAAGTTTCATTTTATTTTTTTTACATTTCCCTTTAATGAACAGCTGATTACCTGATGATTTCATACAACATCAATACTAACAACTGTGATTTAAAAATTCGCATTCGTTTTTAGTTCGTAGCAGATTCCACACCTAAAACTGTCAGTTATTTTGCATTCCTTCATGGTATCATCACAGAGTGAAAGTGGAGGTTTCTTACCTCAGTGTCCCTTGCCGTTTTTTTCTCCTTGTGAGTAAATCTGATCACACATGAGGGTGTATTCCTGTTAGTCTGGTCCCATCACTCCCGTCAGAGGATGGAGAGAAGAGACCTTTCAGACCATTTCTGCACGCACAGAGAGCTCATAGTCGAGTTGAATGTATCTTGACAGTGAATAAGTCTCAGTTAGGAAAAGGAAGGGCTCATGTCCTCCATGACAACAATAGGTGGAATATATAATCATGATCATGTTCATAGAAAAAGAGTTCTCTCTCTCTCTCTCTCTCTCCGTCTGTCTGTGTCTCTGCCTCGGTCGCTCTCTGCCTCGGTCTCTCTCTGCCTCGGTCTCTCTCTGCCTCGGTCTCTCTCTGCCTCGGTCTCTCTCTGCCTCGGTCTCTCTCTGCCTTGGTCTCTCAGGCATCTTGAATCTTGAACCTCTCCGTAAGTCTTCATCTTTGACCTCTGGGGTCGAGTCGGCAAACGGAGGTTGCTGATGGGAGGTCAGGGGTGATGGCGGCAGCATCCGTTAGTTAGCGGCTGAGGGGTAGCTGGGACAGCGACATTGCTTGATGGGGGTTCAGGTTTTGTGTCGCTAGGACAGAGAATGGGTGGCCTGGTGGAAAAGAAGAGAGGGACACACGTAAAATATCAAGATGGAGGAGCAGTAGAGGGACACATTTAAAATATCAAGATGGAGGAGTAGTAGAGGGACACACTTAAAATATCAAGATGGAGGAGCAGTAGAGGGACATACTTAAAATATCAAGATGGAGGAGCAGTAGAGGGACATACTTAAAATATCAAGATGGAGGAGCAGTAGAGGGACACACTTAAAATATCAAGATGGAGGAGCAGTAGAGGGACACACTTAAAATATCAGATGGAGGACACACTTAAAATATCAAGATGGAGGAGCAGTAGAGGGACACACTTAAAATATCAAGATGGAGGAGCAGTGGAGGGACACACTTAAAATATCAAGATGGAGGAGCAGTGGAGGGACATACTTAAGCACAGTATTTGTTTTATTGTTAGCGCTCGAGTGAGATTTCCAATGTGTTCATTACAAATGGCAAATAAACAGAAAACTTGGACTTGAACCATTGACACAGCGAAACATGGTCAAAAGCTCAAGTCTTAGAAAAAAGGGTTCCAAACAGGTTATTCGTCTGTCCAGATCCCTCCTCTGTATCTCTCTTTATGTCTTCATCATGACCGTTTTCTTTTCTAACAGAGGAGACGTAAGGATGAAAGGACTGAAAAGAAAGCCGGAAGACGAGGGCTTTGTGATGATGTAGTAGACAGACTAACCTATGTAACACTCACTGTCGATGTATCCGTGCAGGGCCACCATGCGCGCCCTCTCAGAACTTCCAAAGGGGGAGTAATGCAGGTCGTCAGGCAGCGAGGGGTGCATCCGGGACTGGGGGTGGCCTTGTGGGGGTCCGCTGTGCTGGGGGGTATGCTTTTTGTGTCTTGCTCTGCAGTTTTGAAACCAAACCTATGAAAATGCAATGTTACCAGCCGTGATGTGTCTGCAGCTATATTCTCAATGTTTTAGGACCATTATTCATGCACTAACTATGCCACCTAGCATACGCTGTTATCCAAAGCAACTCACAGTTGCTTTACAGTGCAATCGCTAGCATTGCTTAGAGACGGAGTAAACAGACAGTCACCTGTATGACTCTCCTGCTTAGACCAGTCATGTCTGCCAGTTTCTGCAGGGTCTGTGCATCAGGGTTGTTGTCCTGCGCAAACTGAGTCTGCATCACCTGGGAATTATAGTTTTACAGTTTTACAAATGTATGACCTCCGTCGCTGTTATTTTTCATTCTACATTAGCTAATTGTTCCGTATCAGCTTCCATTTTTCATATTACTGCAGAGATATACGACAGCGAGCCCATTGGAATGAATGAGACACCAAACCACCTCTGATAATGTAACCAACAACGACCATTAGAAAGGTAATAAGACAGTGAAATCACTTTGTGAAGTCATGATCATTCACTATTGATTTACTGAATACTGAAAGAAAAATGAGGAGACAGGGACATGAGGGGGCCTCTCTGTGACTGACCTGCAGCTGCTCAGCAGTGAAGGAGGTGCGTGCTCTCTTGGCAGGCTTGGGTTGGCTGTCCTGCTCTGACGGCACTGCCCCCTCCAGAGTGATGCCACTACCTGAGACACCACGGCACAGAGAGGGGGAGAATGAGAGGGAGAAATATAGAAAGAAAGAGACCAACAGAAAGGGACATGAGGCAAAAGCCACATTTAAAACCAGTGTTAACAGGGTTATACAGAGTGTTATAAAACTACATACAGTTGAAGTCGGAAGTTTACATACACCTTAGCCAAATACATTTAAACTCGGTTTTTCACAATCCCTGACATTTAATCCTAGTCAAAATTCCCTGTCTTAGGTCAGTTAGGATCACCACTTTATTTTAAGAATGTGAAATGTCAGAATAATAGTAGAGAGAAGGATTTCTTTCAGCTTTTATTTCTTTCATCACATTCCCAGTGGGTCAGAAGTTTACATACACTCAATTTGGTAGCATTGCCTTTAAATTGTTTAACTTGGGTCAAACGTTTCAGGTAGCCTTCCACAAGCTTCCCACAATAAGTTGGGTGAATTTTGGCCCATTCCTCCTGACTGAGCTGGTTTAATTGAGTCAGGCTTGTAGGCCTCCTTGCTCGCATACGCTTTTTCAATTCAGCCCACAAATATTCTATAGGATTGAGGTCAGGGCTTTGTGATGGCCACTCCAATACCTTGACTTTGTTGTCCTTAAGCCATTTTGTCACAACTTTTGAAGTATGCTTGGGGTCATTGTCCATTTGGGACCACGCTTCAACTTCCCGACTCATGTCTTGAGATGATGCTTCAATATATCCACATAATTTTCTTTCCTCATGATACCATCTATTTTGTGAAGTGCACCAGTCACTCCTGCAGCAAAGCACCCCCACAACATGATGCTGCCACACCCGTGCTTCACGGTTGGGATTGTGTTCTTCGGCTTGCAAGCCTCCCCCTTTTTCCTCCAAACATAACGATGGTCATTATGGCCAAACAGTTCTATTTTTGTTTCATCAGACCAGAGGACATTTCTCCAAAAAGAACGATCTTTGTCCCCATGTGCAGTTGCAAACCGTAGTCTGGCTTTTTTATGGCGGTTTTGGAGCAGTGCCTTATTCCTTGCTGAACGTTCTTTCAGATTATGTCGATATAGGACTCGTTTTACTGTGGATACAGATACTTTTGTACCTGTTTCCTCCAGCATCTTCACAAGGTCCTTTGCTGTTGTTCTGGGATTGATTTGCACTTTTCGCACCAAAGTACGTTGATCTCTAAGAGACAGAACGCGTCTCCTGCCTGAGTGGTATGACGATTGCGTGATCCCATGGAGTTTATACTTGCGTGCTATTGTTTAATAGATGAACGTGGTACCTTCGGGTGTTTGGAAATTTCTCCCAAGGATGAACCAGACTTGTGGATGTATACAAAAACATTTTCTGAGATCTTGGCTGATTTATTTAGATTTTCCCATGATGTCAAGCAAAGAGGCACTGAGTTTGAAGGTAGGCCTTGAAATACATCCACAGGTACACCTCCAATTGACTCAAATTATGTCAATTAGCCTATCAGAAGCTTCTAAAGCCATTACATCATTTTCTGGAATTTTCCAAGCTGTTTAAAGGCACAGTCAACTTAGTGTATGTAAACTTCTGACCCACTGGAATTGTGATACAGTGAATTATAAGTTAAATATTCTGTCTGTAAACAATTGTTGGAAAAATGACTTGTGTCATGCACAAAGTAGATGTCACAACCGACTTGCCAAACCTATAGGATGTTAACAAGAAATTTGTGGAGTGGTTGAAAAACGAGTTTTAATGACTCCAACCTAAGTGTATGTAAACTTCCGACTTCAACTGTTCATGTAACAATATGACAGGGATTGTACAGCTACATACATATAACCATACAGAAACTATCTTGGAAAGGGACAACTACTGTCCTATGTCAGAGAGCAGGATCTAGACTAGTTCTTAGCAGTGATATATATCTCTATACAGATATATACAGTGCATTCAGAAAATATTCAGACCTCTTGACTTTTTCCACATTTTGTTACATTACAGCCTTATTCTAAAATTGTTTCATTGTTTTTTTCTCCATTATCAATCTACACACAACACCCTATAATGACAAAGCAAAAACAGGTTTTAGACATTCATAAGTATTCAGACCCTTTACTCAGTACTTTGTTGAAGCACCTTTGGCAGCGATTACAGCCTCGAGTCTTCTTGGCACACACCTGCTTTTGTATATATCTTCTCTGCAGATCCTCTCAAGCTCTGCCAGGTTGGATGGGGAGTGTTGCTGCACATGTTCGATCGGGTTCAAGTATGTGCTCTGGCTGGGCCACTCAAGGACATTCAGAGACTTGTCTTGAAGCCACTCCTGTGTTGTCTTGGTTGTGTGCTTGGGGTCGTTGTCCTGTTGGAAGGTGAACCTTCACCCTAGTCTGAGGTCCTGAGCACTCTGGAGCAGGTTTTCATCAAGCATCTCTCTGTATTTTGCTCCATTAATCTTTCCCTTGATCCTGACTAGTCTCCCAGTCCCTGCCGCTGAAAAACATTCCCACAGCATGATGCTGCCACCTCCATGCTTCACCTTAGGGATGGTGCCAGGTTTCCTCTGGATGTGACGCTTGGCATTAAGGCCAAATAGTTCAATCTTGGTTTCTCCAGACCAGAGAATTATTGTTTCTCGTGGCCTGAGAGTCCTTTAGGTGCCTTTTGGAAACTCCAAGCGGGCTGTCATGTGCCTTTTACTGAGGAGTGGCTTCCGTCTGGCCATTCTACCAAAAAGATCTGATTGGTGGAGTGCTGCGGAGGTGGTTGTCCTTCTGAAAGGTTCTCCCATCTCCACAGAGGAACTCTGGAGCTCTGTCTAAGTGACCATTGGGTTCTTGGTTGCCAACTCTAGGAAGAGACTTGGTGGTTCCAAACTTCTTCCATTTAAGAATGATGGAGGCCACTGTGTTCTTGGGGACCCTCAATGCTGCAGAAATCCAAAAAATTCCCAAGATCTGTGCCTCGACACAATCCTGTCTCGGAGCTCTACGGACAATTCCTTCGACTTTATGGCTTGGTTTTTGCTCTGACATGCACTGTCAACTGTAGGGTCTTACCAAATCATGTCAAATCAATTGAATTTGCCACAGGTGGACTCCAATCAAGTTGCAGAAACATCTCAAGGATGATCAATGGAAACAAGATGCACCTGAGCTCAATTTTGATTGTCATAGCAAAGGTCTGAATACTTATATAAATAAGGTATTTATCTTTCTTTAATTTTTTTAAACATTTGCAAACATTTCTGAAAACCTGTTTTCGCTTTGCCATTATGGGGTATTGTGTGTAGATTGATGAGGGGGGGGGAAACACATTCAATCCATTTCAGAATAAGGCTGTAACCTAACAACATGTGAGAAATGGAAGGGATCTGAATACCTTCTGAATGCACTGGGTATCCAACACTTTAACAACATGACATAGACTGACCAGGTGAATCCAGGTGAAAGCTATGATCCCTTATTGATGGCACTTGTTAAATCCGCTTCAATCAGTGTAGATGAAGGGGAGGAGACAGGTTAAAGAAGGATTTTTAAGCCTTGAGAACATTGAGACATGGATTGTGTATGTGTTCTATTCAGAGGGTGAGTGGGCAAGACAAAACATTTAAGTATATATAAATATATACGACTAGGTAATAGAGCGCCCAATCACCACTCTCGGCAGCCCGTTTGAGGTTCTCCACCATGGTGTCATAGTGGATCCTGCAGAGCACCTTCTCCTCCACCAGGCCAAACTCCTCCCCCGTGGACAGCTGCCTCTTGCAGGAGAAGCAGGCGAAGCATGCCAAGTGGTAGGTATTGCCCTTGGCCCGACGCACCCAGTCGCTGGAATATATCTGGCGTCCACACTGGTCACACTTTGTACCGAACCTACTGTGAGAGAAAGAGAGGGAGTGAGAGAGCGATAGGAGGGAGAGGAGGGAGTGAGAGGAGAGAGAGAGAGAGAGAGAGAGAGAGAGAGAGGAGAGGAGAGGGAGAGCGAGAGGAAGCGAGAGAAGAGAGAGAAGAGAGAGAGAGGAGAGCGAGAGGATAGAGAGCGAGAGGAGAGAGAGAGAGGAGACAGAGAGGAGAGGAGAGAGAGAAGAGGAGAGAGAGAGAAGAGGAGAGAGAGAGAGGGAGAGAGGAGAGAGAGAGAGAAGAGGGAGAGAGAAGAGGAGAGAGAGAGAGGGAGAGAGAAGAGGAGAGAGAGAGAGGGAGAGAGAAGAGAGAGAGAGAAGAGGGAGAGAGCAAGAGGAGAGAGAGGAGAGTGAGAGAGAGGAGAGTGAGAGAGAGGGAGCGAGGAGAGGAGGAGAGAGAGAGAGAGAGAGAGAGGAGAGAGGGAGCGAGAGAGAGAGAGAGAGGGAGAGAGAGAGAGAGGGAGCGAGGAGAGGAGAGAGAGAGGGAGCAAGGAGAGAGAGAGAGAAGAGAGGAGAGAGAGAGGGAGAGAGAGAGAGAGAGGGAGTGAGCGAGGAGAGAGATGAGAGGAGAGAGAGAGAGAAGAGAGGAGAGAGAGAGGGAGAGAGAGAGGGAGTGAGCGAGGAGAGAGATGAGAGGAGAGAGAGAGAGGGAGCGAGCGAGGAGAGAGGGAGCGAGGAGAGAGAGGGAGCGAGAGAGAGGGAGCGAGAGAGGGAGAGAGAGAGAGAGGGAGCAGGAGAGAGAGAGAGAGAGGGAGCGAGAGAGAGGGAGGAGAGAGAGAGAGAGAGAGAGAGAGAGGGAGAGAGAGAGCGAGAGGGAGCGAGAGAGAGCGAGAGAGAGCGAGAGGAGAGAGGAGAGAGAGCGAGAGGGAGCGAGCGAGAGGAGAGAGAGAGAGAGGAGAGTGAGAGAGAGGGAGCGAGGAAAGGAGGAGAGAGAGAGAGAGAGAGAGAAGAGAGGAGAGAGAGGGAGAGAGGAGAGAGAGGGAGCGAGAGAGAGAGAGGAGAGAGAGAGGGAGCGAGGAGAGGAGAGAGAGAGGGAGCAAGGAGAGAGAGAAAAGAGGAGAGAGAGAGAGAAGAGAGGAGAGAGAGAGGGAGCGAGCGAGGAGAGGAGAGAGGAGAGAGAGGGAGCGAGAGAGAGGGAGCGAGAGAGGGAGAGAGAGAGAGAGAGAGAGAGAGGGAGGCGAGAGAGAGGGAGAGAGAGAGAGAGAGAGAGAGGGAGAATGAGAGAGGGAGAGAGAGAGCGAGAGGGAGCGAGGGAGCGAGAGAGAGCGAGAGGAGAGAGAGGAGAGAGAGCGAGAGAGAGCGAGAGAGAGAGAGAGGGAGCAAGAGGAGAGAGAGCGAGAGGCGAGAGCGAGAGCGAGAGGAGAGAGAGAGAGAGCGAGAGCAGAGAGAGAGAGATCGTGAGAGGGAGCGAGAGAGGGAGTGAGAGAGAGAGAGGAGAGTGAGAGGAGAAGAGAGTGAGATGAAGCGAGAGAGAGAGAGAGAGAGGAGAGAGAGAAGGGCTGTGGCATTAATACTCTGCTATGAAGTACAAAAAACCTACAGAAAAAAGTCAAGGTGCATTCAGAAGTTATTAAATATGTCAACTTTACATACAGAATATGACAATGCTTATAGGTGAATTGAACTAGCAAAATCCATGCATTTAAATGGATGTACAATGTTAAAAGCAACATTCTGACTGAACGACAGCTTTCCTTTTATACTTACAATACCATCTTGATTGAGTGAGCTGTTTTGTCTTGTAGTAATGTGGTGTCTGCCTGTATTTCCTTAAACCTTAACAATATATGTCATTTAAAAATAAAAATATTTTATAAATATTTTTAGGGGTCAATAGATACCCAACATAACAACAGGAGGGGTTGTGTTCGACACAGCCACTCATAATAGAGCCCGCTTGCATTCCTGATTTCTGTAAAGTTAATATTGCCATAAGCTCAGAACTACTTGTTTTTCAAGCATGGTTCTGTTTTATAGATTGCTGTTCTGAACAATGGACAGTTCATTACCTGGCAAATGAATATGAAGCTTAAAGTTATTTCTTTTTGCAATAAATACATATTTACAATAGGCCTATATTTAAAAAATACAAACAGACTAATGATATATACACTACCGTTCAAAAGTTTGGGGTCACTTAGAAATGTCCTTGTTTTTTGAAAGAAAAGCAAATTTTTGGTCCATTAAAATAACATCAAATTGAACAGAAATACAGTGTAGACATTGTTAATGCTTTAAATTACTATTGTAGCTGGAAACTGCAGATTTTTATCGTTTTAAAAGACAAATTGATCATTAGAAAACCCCTTTCTAAATGGGTTTTCTAATGATCAATTATCCCTTTAAAATGATAAACTTGGATTTGCTAACACAACGTGCCATTGGAACACAGGAGTGATGGTTGCTGATAATGGGCCTCTGTACGCCTATCTAGATATTCCATTAAAAATCCACTGTTTCCAGCTACAATAGTCATTTACCACATTAACAATGTCTACACTGTATTTCTGATCAATTTAATGTTATTTTAATAGACAAAAAAAATTGCTTTTCTTTCAAAAACAAGGACATTTCTAAGTGACCCCAAATTTTGGAATGGTAGTGTAAACACTGTATAAATACCAGGTTTTTGGTACAAAGGCATAGTTAAATACAAAGCTAGTGTAGAAGAAGAAAGACGATGATATGCACACACACACACACACACACACGACGCACACGCACACACACACACTCATCTGTGTTGTGTCATAGAGTCTGAGACAGACACGCTGTCATCTTAGATTACTGCTTTGTTTCGCTGTCCTCTAACACTGTATTGTCATCAAAGAGGGCAGTAGATAGTCAGTTTAAAGTACACAATACACTTTGGAACGGTTTCACAGAGGCTTTTGAAAGCATGATGTGTGTATTTGTGCATAATGAGTTGTATCGACTTTAGTTGCGTCCATTAGCAGCAATATCTGTAAACTGGAGATGCATGAGCTACAGAGTACCAAGCATTTTAAGTGATCAGGCCAGGGAAGGAAGGAAGGGTGTGTGTGTGTGTGTGTGTGTGTGTGTGTGTGTGTGTGTGTGTGTGTGTGTGTGTGTGTGTGTGTGTGTGTGTGTGTGTGTGTGTGTGTGTGTGTGTGTGTGTGTGTGTGTGTGTGTGTGTGTGTGTGCTTGTTACTATAGCTTATTCATTTAGGTGTGTCGGAGTTGAACACCATTCTTTCCCAGGGGAAAGGCCGAGACATCTTGCCAGCCAGAGAGCCAGCCAGGCAGGTCTGTAGAGTCAGTCTCAGACCCTCTCTTGACCTCACCACGTCATTTCTTAGTGGACAAAGCCCAGACGACATCTCTCTCTGCACTGGAGCCAGTAGAGCTTGGAAGCCACGCTCATTACAACTAATTCAGCTCCATGGTATCATCCTGTAACTGGGATAGGTTGAAGTCCAACTGGCACCCTATTCCCTATATGGTACACTACTTTAGACCAGAGCCCTATGGCACCCTATTCCCTATATGGTACACTACTTTAGACCAGAGCCATATGGCACCCAATTCCCTATATAGTACACGACTTTAGACCAGAGCCCTATGGCACCCTGTTCCCTATATAGTACACGACTTTAGACCAGGGGGCCATTTGGGACGCAATGTACTCAGAGTTTCAGAAGAAAGTTATTTGTTTCTGGCCATTTTGAGCCTGTATTAGAACCCACGAATGCTGAGCTCCAGATACTCAACAAGTCTAATAAAGAAGGCCAGTTTTATTGCTTCTTTAATCAGTACAACAGTTTTCAGCTGTGCTGAAAACGGACAAAAAATGTGCTTTTCTTTCAAAAACAAGGACATGTCTAAGTGACCCCAAACTTTTGAACAGTAGTGTATGTCAATCCTCCAGTCCGTATTACCTTCAGGAGGAAAATCTTCTTCAGAAAGTCTTTCCCCAGCCCACCTCTCAGCCCCTCCTCTCAGCCCCTCCTCTCAGCCCCTCCTCTCAGCCCTCCTCTCAGCCCTCCTCTCAGCCCTCCTCTCAGCCCTCCTCTCAGCCCTCCTCTCAGCCCTCCTCTCAGCTCTCCTCTCAGCCATTCTCTCAGCTCTCCTCTCAGCCCTCCTCTCAGCCCTCCTCTCAGCCCTCCTCTCAGCTCTCCTCTCAGCCCTCCTCTCAGCCCTCCTCTCAGCCCTCCTCTCAGCTCTCCTCTCAGCCCTCCTCAAAGCCCTCCTCTCAGCTCTCCTCTCAGCCATTCTCTCAGCCATTCTCTCAGCCCTCCTGTTAACCCTTCTCTCAGGCCTCCTCTCAGCACCCCCCAGCCCTCCTCTCAGCCCTCCTCTCAGCCCTCCTCTCAGCCCTCCTCTCAGCCCTCCTCTCAGCCCTCCTCTCAGCCCACCTCTCAGCCCTCCTCGCAGCCCTCCTCTCAGCTCTCCTCTCAGCCATTCTCTCAGCCCTCCTCTCAGCCCTCCTCTCAGCCCTCCTCTCAGCTATTCTCTCAGCCATTCTCTCAGCCATTCTCTCAGCCCTCCTCTCAGCCCTCCTCTCAGCCCTCCTCTCAGCCCTCCTCTCAGCCCTCCTCTCAGCTCTCCTCTCAGCCATTCTCTCAGCCCTCCTCTCAGCCCTCCTCTCAGCCCTCCTCTCAGCCCTCCTCTCAGCCCTCCTCTCAGCCCTCCTCTCAGCACCCCCAGCCCTCCTGTTAACCCTCCTCTCAGGCCTCCTCTCAGCCCTCCTCTCAGCTCTCCTCTCAGGCCTCCTCTCAGCTCTCCTCTCAGCTCTCCTCTCAGCCCTCCTCTCAGCCCTCCTCTCAGCCCTCCTCCCAGCCCTCCTGTTAACCCTCCTCTCAGCCCTCCTCTCAGCCCTCCTGTTAACCTGAACAAAAATATAAATGCAACATGCAACAATTTCAAAGATTTTACTAAGTTACAGTTCATTTAAGGAAATCAGTCTATTGAAATAAATTCATTAGGTCCTAATCTATGGATTTCACATGACTGGGAATACAGATATGCATCTGTTGGTCACAGATACCTTTAAAAAAAGGTAGGGACGTGGATCAGGAAACCAGTCAGTATCTGGTGTGACCACCATTTACCTCATGCATCGCAACACATCTCCTTTGGACAGAGTTGATCAGGCTGTTGATTTTGGCCTGTGGAATGTTGTCCCACTCCTCTTCAATGGCTGTGCGAAGTTGCTGGAAATTGGTGGGAACTGGACAACTAGTACACGTCGAGCCAGAGGATCCCAAACATGCTGAATGGGTGACATGTCTAGTGAGTATGCAGGCAATGGAAGAACCTGAACATTTTCAGGCAGTAATTATGTACAGATCTGTGCAACATGGGGCCGTGCATTTGTAACCGGTGGGAGATGGCTAGCTAGTTTGTTAATAACATTTCAATCGGTGACATCACTCGCTCTGAGACCTTAAAGTAGTTGTATCCCTTGCTCGGCAAGGGCTGTGGCTTTTGTGGAGCGATAGGTAACAATGCTTAGTGGGAGGCAGTTGTTGATGTGTTCAGAGGGTCCTTGGTTCGAGCCCAGGTTGGGACGGAAGCAACCCTTTTGCACATTATCATGCCGAAACATGAGGTGATGGCAGAGGATGGATGGCACTTACAATGGGCCTCAGGTTCTCGTCACGATATCTTAACCCCACTGCCACCATTGGGCACTCTGTTCACAACGTTGACCTCAGCAAACCGCTCACCCACACAATGCCATACACGCTGTCTGCCATCTGCCTGGTACAATTGAAACCGGGTTGAATCCGTGAAGAGCAAACTTCTCCAGTGTGCCAGTGGCCATCGAAGGTGAGCATTTGCCCACTGAAGTCGATTACAACGCTGAACTGCAGTCAGGTCAAGTCTATGGTGAGGACGACGAGCACACAGATGAGCTTCCTTGAGACGGTTTCTGGCGGTTGTGTAAATCCACAGTTTCATCAGCTGTCCGGGGGGCTGGTCACAGACGATCCTGTAGGTGAAGAAGCCGGATGTGGAGGTCCTGGGCTGCTGTGGTTCCACGTGGTCTGGGGTTGTGAGGCCGGTTGGACGTACTGCCAAATTCTCTAAAACGAAGTTGGAGGTGGCTTTTGGTAGAGAAATTAACATTAAATTCTCTGGCAACAACTCTGGTGGACATTCCGGCAGTCAGCATGCCAATTGCATGCTCCCTCAAAAATTGAGACATCTGTGGAATTGTGTTGTGTGACAAAACTGCACATTTTATTGTCCTCAACACAAGGTGCACCTGTGTAATGATCTTTGATAAGGCCAGAATATCAAATACCAGAATAAATGATCTCATGAATCTGTCTCTTCGCAGCAAAATCTGCAGAGCTGCAATTGTTGTATGCCCCATATATATAACATTCTGTTGGTGGCAAGAATTTTGTTTCATAATTAAAATAGAAAAAGTGTTGTTTCAGTGTATCACTTCACACACCATTGTTGCCATGGAATCGGTACATTGAAAGTCTCACTGTGTTCACTTACCTCCCTGACTTCTCCTGTCAGACAATCTGACATCGCTAGTCTTTTCGTTCCTCTATCCAGGTCTGGTTTCACTCATGGCTTGCTCCTCTCGGTTTCTAGGGAGACCTCATCAGGGCCTGGCAGGAAGAGGGCGGGCAGCGGGGCGGGCTGATGAGGAGGGTTGGATACATGCGGCAGCTTGCCCCTCACACACTCACTGTCGCCTCTAACCCCCATGCTCGCCGTTGCCTCCCCTGCAACACGGCAGCGCAGACGGCCACTCGGGTTACCATGTCAGCATCTCAGGGTGCCCCTGATTAGCGGTGCTTTGCAACTTCCTGTGTGGCCTGCGGCTCACAAACTGCTCACGGCTTGCAGGCTGGCTGGCTGTTTTTCTGTTTCGGGGCCTGGTTAAAAGAGAGGGTTTAGGTACTACAGCGTGTGCTCTGTCCTGTACCCCCTCCGCCCCCTGCTCACTCCTACCACCACCCCCCCAGGCAGAGTAAACCCACACTGATTTCCTGCTATTACACCCCATTACAGCAGCTGTCAGTCCAGAGCCAGATGAGAGACTGACACAAACGATAAATATCTCCTTGTTTTTCTGTCCAGGGCCAGAACGTAAGGAGGAGGCCCTCGGCTCTGGTTTGCTCTGGTCCTCTCAGAACTCACACCAGTCATCAATCTTTTCTATAGCAGGTTGGTTGGTTTCTGGTTCAAACCAGTAAGGTTGAGGGGATTCAATCAACCCACTGTGGATTCACCTGACCAATCAATGACTACGATCCTCATACACAAACCAACCCCACATTCGGGGATGCTTTTGGTCCCAACCACAATAGTGTCTTGTGAAAGCTGATTTGGTTCTGGATGCCGAGATTACAACCACAACAATGACACACCTCACTGGTATTGTACGGCTTTGAACCATGGCGCATTTCGCAATATTAAAATCCTGAATTTCATATTTCTTATAATCCTCCCACTATAGGGAATAGAAGATGTTTGAGGCTAAATGGGCAATGGGGCCTTATGATGTCATGGGGATTGGGGCCTTATGATGTCATGAGGAACGGGGCCTTATGATGTCATGGGGAATGGGGCGTTATGATGT
Organism: Oncorhynchus masou masou; assembly: GCF_036934945.1. NCBI lineage: Eukaryota > Metazoa > Chordata > Actinopteri > Salmoniformes > Salmonidae > Oncorhynchus > Oncorhynchus masou. The sequence continues at coordinate 14,293,214 of NC_088222.1, forward strand.
CATGGGTCACGTAGAACATTATTATTGTGTTGCACAATACAGACAATTTCCACGTTGTAAAAAAAATGACACCTCAATGATTGACAGCTGGACTAGAGTAAATAAACAAAAGTCTACATAAGCAGGTTCCTATGGCGCATACACACACACACACACACACACACACACACACACACACACACACACACACACACACACACGGATCAGAACCACATACATTTTTCCCTTAGCGCCTGTTTGAACAGGAGGCCCAGAGACACATAGTGAGTGCGTGTGTGTGTCTGTATTTGCGTGCGCGCACATGTGTGTGGTGTGTGGGTCAGTGTCTGTGGAGTGTGTGTGTGCGTGTGTGTGTGTGTCAGTATATGTGCAAGCATGCATGTGTGTGGAGTGTGACAGGAATCACGTTCAGAAACACATTGACCCGGGCTCGGCTGGGGGCTTTAATTGCGGGTGATTATAAACCTCAGACCAGTGGCTCTGTATAAGGTTACCATTAGCAAAACACCAGGCAGACCCAACTCACCGCTCTGAGCTGCTGAACCCTTACAGCATAAACCTCACCACCCCAGGACACACACACCCCCAACAAGGCCTACTCCCTTCACCTCTCCATGACACACACACACGCATACAAACACACCTCTTTCTGCAGGGTCCTTTGCCATCATCTGAGGTGTGGGTACAGAGCAGGCAGATGCCAATGTGCCCCTGGATATGGCTCTGCCTGTTGGGCCAAACTGTTCACACACACACTGATATGCCAATGTGCCCCTGGATATGGCTCTGCCTGTTGGGCCAAACTGTTCACACACACACTGATATGCCAATGTGTCCACTGACTGTGGCTAAACTGATCCCTAGCCTCAACATTAGTGCCAGGCTCCCTCTCAGGCTTGGAACCATTAAAGCCCTTTCACCATGTCCACAATAATACATTAGCCAGCCAATCACATTCTGCCTCTAGTTATATTACCAACATGCCACCATACTCTGTGGCTGTCTCTCAAATGGAAACCTATTCCCTATATAGTGCACTACTTTCGACAAGAGCCCTATTCCTTATACAGTGCACTACTTTTGGCCAGAGCCCTATTCCCAATATAGTGCACTACTTTTGACCAGAGCACTATAGGCTCTGGTCTAAAGTAGTGCACTATATATAGGGAATAGTGCTCTGGTCTAAAGTAGTGCACTATATAGGGAATAGTGCTCTGGTCTAACGTAGTGCACTATATAGGAAACAGTGCTCTGGTCTAAAGTAGTGTACTATATAAGGAATAGTGCTCTGGTCTAAAGTAGTGTACTATATAAGGAATAGTGCTCTGGTCTAAAGTAGTGCACTATATAAGTAAGTGTACGCAATTTGGGACACATATCTTGCATCAGTCTCCAGGAAAAATGTATCTGTATGATGTGGAATTATTCCGGAGGAAAATAAATACAACTAGAAAGGAGCCGTTTACAGAGTTAATAAGGGGACTTATGAAGGAAAATGGAGAGTTCTGTGGGTTCCATTGTGTTTGGTGTTGGACTCCTCTTTCCTACAGCAGATGGTCGTATCTCTTACAATAATATCATTTTACAAACTTGCCTACAGTTCTCTTCAACTGCTTTTTTGTTAAAGTTTTTGAATATCTTTTTGAACACCATAAAACGAAGCCAGCTGTCACGTGATTGGCCACTAATTATGAAGGAGAAATGCTGGACGTTCTGTGAGTAGTATTGTATTCAGTGGTGGACTCCTTTTTCCTACAACAGATGGTTGTTTTTCTTAAAATATACAACTTTACCAGATAAAGGTAGCAGCAATAAACAAAAAAATGTATCTGGAAAACTTGTCATTTATTGGAAAAAATATGTAAATATGCATATTTCAACATATTGTTGATTAATTATTAGACTACAGGCAATGTTATCATGCAATTATCAAATGTTTTTATATATAGGGCCGTGCTCAGCTGTAAAGCAATTATAAACTCTGTGTGATAATCTGAACGTTGCTAGGTTTCTCATGGGTGTGGTTTTGCACCGAGTCTGGCGTGGTTAAAAACAACCCGTAGCATATGTCCAAATAACATTATCTCTATCAAATAAGAAGCTATAGTCAGGTCGTGTTTCACATTGATCCTGCATTATGAGAGATGCATTCAAATACATACTCAATATTAATATTAGTAGTATTTTGTAAACATATTACACATCTATCATATTGAAAATAAAAACAGTGCATTCGGAAAGTATTCAGACCTCTTGACTTTTTCCATATTATGTTATGTTACAGCCTTTTTCTAAAATTGATTAAATTGTTCGTTTTTTTCATCAATCTACACACAACACCCCATAATAACAAAGGCAACTATATGTGGATGGCAACAACAAAGTCACAGCGGTGTAAAAGGGGAGGGGGGGGGGGGGGCAATGCAAATAGTCTGGGTAACCATTTGATTAGCTGTTCAGGAGTCTTATGGCTTGGTGGTAGAAGCTGTTTAGAAGACTCTTGGACCTAGACTTGGCACTCCGGTACTGCTTGCCGTGCGGTAGCAGAGAGAACAGTCTGGAGTGGCTGGAGTCTTTGACAATTTTTAGGGCCTTCCTGGATGGCAGGAAGCTTGGCCCCAGTGATGTACTGGGCCGTTCGCACAACCCTTTGTAGTGCCTTGCGGTCAGAGGCTGAGCAGTTGCCATACCAGGCAGTGATGCAACCAGGCAGTGATGCAACCAGGCAGTGATGCTCTCGATGGTGCAGCTGTAGAACCTTTTGAGGATCTAAGGACCCATGCCAAATCTTTTCAGTCTCCTGAGGGGGAATAGGTTTTGTTGTGCCCTCTTCACGACTGTCGTGGTGTGCTTGGACCATGTTAGTTTGTTGGTGATGTGGACACCAAGGAACTTGAAGCTCTCATCTGAGCCACTACAGCCCCATCGATGTGCCTTTTACTGAGGAGTGGCTTCTGTCTGGCCACTCTACCATAAAAGGTCTGATTGGTGGAGTGCTGCAGAGATGGTTCTCCTTCTGGAAGGTTCTCCCATCTCTACAGTGGAACTCTGGAGCTCTGTCAGAGTGACAATTGGGTTGTTGGTCACCTCCCTGACCAAGGCCCTTCTCCCCCGATTGCTCAGTTTGCCCGGGTGGCCAGCTCTAGGAAGAGTCTTGGTGGTTTCAAACGTCTTCCATTGAAGAATGATAGAGGCCACTGTGTATTCTTGGGGACCTTTAATGCTGCAGACATTTTCTGGTACCCTTCAGCAGATCTGTGCCTCGACACAATCCTGTCTCAGAGCTCTACGGACAATTCCTTCAACCTCATAGCTTAGTTTTTGCTCTTACATGCACTGTCAACTGTGGGACCTTATATAGACAGGTATGTGCCTTTCCAAATCGTGTCCAATTAATTGAATTTACAACAGGTGGACTCCAATCAAGTTGTAGAAAATCTCAAGGATGATCAATGGAAACAGGATGCACCGGAGCTCAATTTTGATTGTCATAGCAAAGGGTCTGAATACTTATGTAAATAAGGTATCTGTTTTTTATTTTTAATACATTTTCTAAAATGTCTAAAAGCCTGTTTTTGCTTTGTCATTATGGGGTATTGTGTGTAGATTGATGAGGAAAATGTTTTGTTTCATCCATTTTAGAATAAGACTGTAATGTAACAAAATGTGGAAAAAGACAAGGGGTCAGAATACTTCCTGAAACCGCTGTATGCTCATGTTTACAATCCCTGGATTTATTCTTCATGATGTTAATCTGTTTAGAAATTCCAGTAACACATTCTCGGGTGACATTGACTTATGTTAGTTCTGTAGTTTAAGGCTCGATGTTGATTTGATAGCTGCTCTACATGCCTGCATGCTGTGGCACAACACAGGTCTGGTTGGTGTTCAGTTCTCAATAGTTACACTGTGCTACAGCCAGACTCTGTGAAGGGTGATGATGAAACATCTTGTGAAGCGTCACTTCACATTATTAGCCTAACACTGAAAGTAAACCTTGACAGCTTCCATTCATGCCCTGTGTTGAGTACTCTGTAATCATACATACAACATGAGACTTGACTTCTTAGCTTTAGCCAAAGAGTGTTATTCTCACGCTGCAGTGCATGTATGTATGTATGTATGTATGTATGTATGTATGTATGTATGTATGTATGTATGTATGTATGTATGTATGTATGCATGCATGTATGTATGTATGCATGTATGTATGTATGCATGTATGCATGTATGTATGCATGTACAGACCTTTGTAAATATTGTGTAAAATATGTTATATGAATGAAGCTGGTAAAATGTAGCATATCATCGAAAATATAACAGCATTTAAAGCAATGAAAACAATTATGTTTTTACATATTGTATGTGTGTCAATTAATGTGGTAAAATATGAAACTGAACAAATAGCATTGAAAGCATTGATGAATGGTGAGGGCCCTCGGAGTGTGGCGTCAGGAAAATAACCTCACACTCAACGTCAACAAAACTAAGGAGATGATTGTGGACTTCAGGAAACAGCAGAGGGAACACCCCCCTATCCACATCGATGGAACAGTAGTGGAGAAAGTAGCAAGTTTTAAGTTCCTCGGCATACACATCACAGACAAACTGAATTGGTCCACTCACACAGACAGCATCGTGAAGAAGGCGCAGCAGCGCCTCTTCAACCTCAGGAGGCTGAAGAAATTCGGCTTGTCACCAAAAGCACTCACAAACTTCTACAGATGCACAATTGAGAGCATCCTGGCGGGCTGTATCACCGCCTGGTACGGCAACTGCTCCGCCCTCAACCGTAAGGCTCTCCATAGGGTAGTGAGGTCTGCACAACGCATCACCGGGGGCAAACTACCTGCCCTCCAGGACACCTACACCACCCGATGTTACAGGAAGGCCATAAAGATCATCAAGGACATCAACCACCCGAGCCACTGCCTGTTCACCCCGCTATCATACAGAAGGCGAGGTCAGTACAGGTGCATCAAAGCTGGGACCGAGAGACTGAAAAACAGCTTCTATCTCAAGGCCATCAGACTGTTAAACAGCCACCACTAACATTGAGTGGCTGCTGCCAACACACTGACACTGACTCAACTCCAGCCACTTTAATAATGGGAATTGATGGGAAATGATGTAAATATATCACTAGCCACTTTAAACAATGCTACCTTATATAATGTTACTTACCATACATTATTCATCTCATATGCATACGTATATACTGTTTATATACTCATCTCATATGTATATACTGTACTCGATACCATCTACTGTATCTTGCCTATGCTGCTCTGTACCATCACTCATTCATATATCCTTATGTACATATTCTTTATCCCCTTACACTGTGTATGAGACAGTAGTTTAGGAATTGTTAGTTAGATTACTTGTTGGTTATTACTGCATTGTCGAAACTAGAAGCACAAGCATTTCGCTACACTCGCATTAACATCTGCTAACCATGTGTATGTGACAAATAAAATTTGATTTGATTTGTGTGTAGAAACTGTAGAAAGGGTGTATGGCAGCATGCTATAAGACAGTGGTTCCTCATCTTTTTCAGTTACTGTACCACCAACTGAATTTTGCTCTGCCCATTGTACCCCTGAAGTACCCCCCTCATGTGCATTTTACCAGTAGGCCTAAGTACCGCCTGTGGATAGACCAAGTACCCCCAGGGGTCCTCGTACCCATGGTTGGGAACCAATGCCATAAGAAATAGACAAATAAATGGTAGTCTTCCAGGTAGCAGCAGTTAGAATCATTCTAATTTTCTGTGAATATTTTATTGTCTTTTGTTACAATTAGACAATCTCTCAAAATCATTGATTTGTCTGGATTTCTATTTGGTCATAACTCATACATGTTATGAGTTATTATGTTAATCTATTTACTGGCCTTTATTGGCCCAAAGACACTAACAAGAGGTTATATAACAATCGAATAACAAATAATATCCCATATTACAATCAGATGAATCAGTTGATCTCACTTTCATTTTTAAATCAAAAGACGAGCTGAGCTGACGATCCATGGGCTATACATTCAAAACAATAACAAATTGTTCTTAACTGACTTGCCTAGTTAAATAAATGTTCCTATCAAAAATTTTAAAAAAATAATATATTGGCGTACAATCACTTGATTTAAAACGTGTAAACCTATACAAATTAAGTCGTGGTTTAATAATAGTGTCTTACCATCATTATTACTGATGAGGCATCGGTGTTGTTGTTGATAGGTCTATTACTTAAAAATAATATTAGGCATTTTGCAATTGTTTTGTTGTTGTTGTTTTATAAATTGTATGATTTAATACATTTTAAATTCAAAACTATATGGCAAAGAAGTAGTCTGCATTGATCAAATTTTCATCTTGAGAATGCATGTAGGCCTCTATATCCCAGCAATGTATAATTCCTTCAAAACACATCTCACTGCACCCTGCATATTTAAATCCTATATAATCAGAATCAAAGTTATTTTGTAACACCTCAATATTTAGGCCAACGGTGTAGCCTCAACGATGGTATTCGTAAAACTTAACCACAGTTAACTCCAACCCCTATTGTGCTCAAGCTTTGTACACCTTTTAAAACATTGACCCATTAAACGAGACAACCCGCATCTCACTATTGCATGGCAACACGCAAAGGAGTCAGGTTTTCATTTGGCAGGCAGCCGCAAACCTCAATAATATTTGGAAAACAAAGTAAAAAACTTACCCTACCTGAAATAATCCATTTTACAGAAGATCTCTTTGTTTTTGATGTAACAGCTGTTGTGTTGACGCAACGACGTCCGGCAGACAGAACACTCCAGACACCTCACGTGCCAGATCAAGTTATTCACCTGCAAAACAAAACAGTGGTAAAAAAAACCCGCTGAAATAATTATAACAATAGTAATAGTAACACATTAATATTCTGTTGGTATCTATCCGGTATCCAAACTATCCGTTTCATAATATTTCTCAAATATTATGCCATGGATTTGCATTCAAATTAATGAATCCAATTGTAGCCAATAATAACACAATAAACAACAGTAAAATAACATATATTCATTTAGGCTATTCTCCCCATTGCAATGAATGAATTTTGTTCCCATAAAAAAACATCCATATCTTATTTGGTATTTTGGTGGTGCTACAAAAATAGCATGACATTTCTGATGTGTCCCTCTGTCCGGTAACATTTAATTCGATATTTGATTACACATGTCATAGTTCAACTGGCCATTTGACTTCAGCTAGATTGTGCACACACAGGCTACATGCAGACTATGCGAAATTGTTGACTATTGTTTGATTTCACTATTGACGTTAAAGTTAAAATAATTCCTAAACCGTATATTCTGTTGAAGGATAATTCAGATGTTATAAACAATACAATATATTATAATTGTGTTTTTCCCCGATGTTTGTCACCGAACTAAGTTAAGTTAAATATCAGTTAAATATTAGCATTATGTTATTCAAAAATGATTCTATACTTCGTTCTCCGTGTAAGAAAATGGGCAATGTTCAAAATAAAGGAGTATGTCCTTGCAGCACTCGGTCTAGAATAGATTATTTAACAGACAAACAAATTACAGCGAGTTTTGGTGGAGAGTGGACCATTTGGTCTGTTTACCTTTATGATCAGCTATAGGCTAATATTACGACAAAAAAATCACATGCATCAAATATCATTTTGCTCTAGGTTTTCTGAGTATTTTTTTTTTTAGAGAAGCAAGCAGACATGTTCATATAATTGAAAGATAAATAGCCTAGAAAATAACCTATTTCAAGATTATTAAGGTTGATGCATTTCATCCCGTCGATTCCTGATATGATAATTTCCACATGCCTCGTTTCCATATATAGACAAATTGAGACAGATAGCTGACAAAATGATCTTCGTAGTTTAGTAACACACTTTCTGCATCTCTGCAAAACACACCCGAGCAGTTGTTTTTACTTGGAAGCACGCGAGAGCACACGCAAGGCTGGGAGGTCTTGATGTGAAATTAAAAGACAGAAAAAAACAACGATTTATGATACTGGCCAATAGATCTATGGCTACTGTCCTGTCCTATGTCCAAACTGGTTATTCAGAAACCCCAAATTATATTTGCGTTTCATATTTTGGAGTATGCTTTAAAAAAATATATATTCATATTTAAACATTTCCTACGGAAGATAATGTAGCCAACATGGATGTAGACTATCGCTTGTGCCAAATACATCAAACATATTTGAAAGTTGTGAAGAAAAAAACAACGCTAAACGGGTTTTTAGATGTTTACATTTGCACACACTTTTGCGTAGGCAAAAACATGCGCGCTCTCACCTTGAGAAGGTATCTGTCCAGGATCTCCAAACCGCAGCTCGCGCACACGTTCTTCCGGGTGGACAGCACCGAGGAGGCGGTGGAGGTAGGCGAGCAGATAGATGGAGTAGAGGGGGGACTCGGGGAGGAGCGCGTGTTCGATCGGTGGGATTCCCCATTCTCCATGTTCGATCGGTGGGATTCCCCGTCAGAGTGAGACTGCACGATAAACAAGACAATAATAAGGACATGGATAGGTTGTAAACACATCTGGGCCATCATACTTAAAATATTCCAGCCTACAGGCTGCCTTCATGACCCGAGACATGCCTAGCATCTTGAGGCTTGCTATCAGGGTCACCAAAAACGGACATAGGTCACATGCTTTATGGTTTAGATAATACTTTACAGGCAATTGGACAATTAGCAATAACATGACAATTTACGCATGGCAATAAAACACTTAGCTTCAGATGCCATAATAATAACAGCATTGCAGAAATTGAAAATAAGGAATAACTTCTTACCATGACGTGTTCGGCTTCCACACAGCGCGAGGCACCCGGTGCACTCTGCTGCATTCCTGGAGAAATTACCTACAAGACCAGGTTTAACAGCAAGAAATCGACGTCAACTCGCGGCTAAAATTCCTTAAATCTCCAGCCATTGCAGCCCTGCAGCTATATAAAGCGTCCAGACAATAATCCAGATTTCAACTGTTGTAGGCTATTTTGGGCCCTGCAACAAAAGCCCCAGTTTTAATGAAGCTATTTCACTTAACCCATGCCTCTTAAAGTAATCGTATTTTCCTCGCAATCCAGAGAAACGAAGAAAAAAACGACCTGCAATTACAAATAGCTTGAAATGCTCACGATAAGAGGGACTCCGAAGTGTCAATTTCAACTGTCAATCAGAAAAGGCAACGGGCCACCCAAATAATTGCAAATTTGATTTGTAATGGCAGTAATTAAAATCGAATTCTTCTCTGGCGAATTGGCATGTTGAAGAGGGTGGACTGCAAATCACACTGTTCATAATAGACGCGCGTGCCCATTCCTTGCGCAGCTGATCTTTGTACACAACCAGTGATTCCTGACTCCACTTTAAGACACAAAAAACCGTTTCAGTTAAGAAAGCAACATGATGACAGAAGATTAGCAGTAAGATCCCAGTGTAGTCTATACAATATCAACGAACAATGTGTGGTTTACCAGAAAGCAATCGTGCATATTCTAATACTTTTTATTACGCATATATATTTACACATAGTTTTCGTCACATTACCTGTTTTGCGGGAATTCCTTCGGATAAAAACGGATCTCCCTCTGGTAGAGGGGCCAAGACCTCATTTTTCCAATACATGAAAGCACTTGGTATTGTGATATAGTTTAACGTAGGTTGAGTTCGCTTCCCAAGCTCAGCGCTTTGAACTGATTTCTCTTTCATGCAAAAACGTTGAGCGTCAATGGTATCATCCGTGCCATAGGTGTTCGGGGTTAAAACACTTCTATTTTGCCCCCACAGCGTGTTTCCCCTTCTACACAACGATCGACGCAACAGTATCCCAGCACACACGCGACATAAAGCACAAGACGTTATTCTAGCCCACCTATATGACGGAGCTCTTGGGTGTTGCGGACGAACCGGCAAGTGGAGATTGCTCTTCAGAACGCGTTATTTAGAACACTTAGTAAAATTCTTCCTTCCTCTTTGTTTTCCTCCGTTAGGGATGGACTTGCTGTCTACAGGAAGTGGATGGGTTGGCAGGTTTGCGCCAGATCGGCAAGAACGCGAGACAACTAGAGCAAGGCAGGGTACTGTCTCTCCAAGCGCAACTCATCTGAAGTGAAAGTTTAGTTGCGCCCCTTGTTTGGAGGGGGAGGGTAAACTTGTTGTATCATGCAAAGGTATAGGCTATACGGCTCATGTACACGAACTTTCTGATAGAGCACTGCTATGATGGAGCTTTTTTTCCTCAATTGTCAACTTTTGTTAGTAAGAAATAACCAATTTAAAAATGAAAGTAAGTCTGACACTGGATAATGTTGATTCAGGTTCACGGCTTTTTTATTTAGTTGAAAAAACTATGTAGGTGTTGATTTTTATTATTTCGACCTATTATGTTAGAATTTCACAATATATAAGTAATCATATATATATATATATATTAATTAATATTAGTTAGGCTATATATACACTTTGTAGTATTTTACAAAGTTGACATCAAATCACACCCAAACATCAACAAATATGAATGAAATACATGTATGACCCTTGATCACAAGATCAAGTAATCCATATGTCTGTCTGGAGATGATTTAATTAAATATTTGTTGTAAACTTATTTAAAAGTGGATAGTCTTGAGAAACATAGCACTTCATCGAATCAATGTTTTTCATTTTGCAAAATTAAAAACAACAATTATGCACCGTAAATAGTTAAGGTTTAATTATTCATGTTATACATTTATTCTATTGCATTTTTGGAGTTTGTGAGACTAAATAGACATAAGATTTCAAACGAGACATACATTTATTATTAGGCCTCAATCTAATGTCAATATATTGTTATTATTAAATTAGTTGCTTTAAAAAAATATATTATTGTTATCATAGGGGTTCATTTATTATCGCTGATTAGAAAAAGATTAAAGTAAACGTACATGTTTGATTCTGCAAGAGGATCTATTGCAAATTTGACACAAAATAAATAGACATGACATCTCATTCTCACCCCAAATATATAGGCTTTTTAATCTAATAATATATTGAGGGCGAATCTGTAGATGCTTTGTTTAGCTATGAAAAAGACAACTTCAATGGAACACAGCCCTGCAGCATCAAGCATAAAAAAATACCAACTAGCCTTATAGTTAATGTATACATGCTTGAAATGATCGATAATCAGGACAATATACAGACCAAGATTGACCAGTTTGAGACCAGCGCGCATCTGGAATATTGGCGGTAAATCTGCCACTGTCATGGACATCACCGAAATGAAGGCGTTCAAAATGAGCACCAAGAGTTTAAGATGTTACCAAAGCTGTTTCGATCATCAGGGTTTAGCTATAATTTCACTGTACATTTATTTAGTATTTTTTAAAAGCAAAGCCTAATAACTGATCCAGTCTGGTAATTCATTACATTTGAAGGAAATGATCTCACAGGTCTTGATCACTAAATGAATCATGTCCGTTTCTTACCATTCGGGCTGCAGGCAGAGTTATCACGCGCCATTCACATGGGCATCAAACAGACGCCTACATTTCAGCTGCCCGCAACACATTTAAATGGGGGTGCAGTGAGGCAGCACAAAAATGGGATATCAAGTGACTCATTTCGTGATTGAAGAAAATCAAATTCGCGTTTTTTGACGAGACTATACTGAGGACTGGTATTACATTAAAACCTCATTGAGGATAGAGCTACTGTGCACAACATTGATGAGGAGTGGTAAATAGCGATGGAAATCTCATACTCTAGTAGTACCAGATTCTTCTAACCATTTGGCAGATCTACAAATTATGGGATGAATAAAACAGCCCTGTAAACACTTCCAAAAAACAACAAGTAGGCTACAATACAGAAACATATGGGCATAACATTGAAATCAAAAGGAGAACAAACAAAACAACAAAACAATATATATATATTTAAATAAATAAAAATACTATTTAATGAATGAACCATGCATGAGTTGAGTGACAATGTAGTTTCTTGGTTTACTGGGTGTCATAGCACGAATAAAAATAGTTCCAATTGTACAAAGTTGCCATCAAATCACACTCAAACAAACATGAATTAAATACATTTTCATGACTTTTGATCACAAGAAACACAGAAAGGTGACAACTACTCAGTTTTCAAAAGACACAATTTTATGCCATGTCTTCCCTTTTGTGACTACAGACCAACATAACATGCTGAATAAGGGACTCAGACTGAGCATGTATAGGAAACATTATATGATCCACTAAATCAGGGCCCATATTCACAAAGCATCTCAGAGTAGGAGTGCTGATCTAGGCTTCCCTTCTTCATCATAATCATAATGAATAAGAGAAGGGACCTGATCCTAGATCAGCACTCCTTCTCTGAGACGCTTTGTGATGACGTGCCCTGGAAAATTGGTAATTATTAAGGCTAATAATGTCAAACTCCCAACACTAAACAGCAAAGAGAGAAATTAAACATTACAATGACAAAAATAAACAACAGTAAGATAAATTGAAGGTGTGATATTGTACACATCATATAATATATAGCCGTTAAAAGTTATTGAAAATAAGATTAGAAAAACTCAAATAAAAAAATCCCTCCTCTCCCAAGTCAGAATACACACTAGCTCAAAATAAAGCAGACAGTGTGAGGATTTCACCTGTCAAATGGCTTGTCGTGCTGTCTGTCCAAATCTGAAGCCATACAGTACAGAGGTTTTGGTTTGGTGGCCTGACCTCTCCCACTGTGGCCTGGTCCTAGGTCTGTTTGTGCTCTTGCCAACTGCAGTCATTACCAAGCCAAACATGATAGTCCAAACAGACTAGTGGAAGTAGCCTGAGTGCCAAAGTGGAATAATAACTTAACAGTTAGACAATATTCACAATTCCAGTAACTTTACTAAAATTCCAGTAACTTGACCAAAATTACCAAATTTTCCACAAATTCTGGTTGAAGGATTCTGGATTTCCTGCTTATTCCCTTCTGATACTGGAAATCTTCAAACTGGGATTTCTGCAAAACCTGGACATTTTGGGAAAGTTACCGGAATTGTTCGAGCCTAGGTGTTGGATGGTCTGTCTCCATCTCATTTGTGTCATCTCCAGAACTTGCGGAAGGGTCTACTGTAGGGCTGTAGGTGTTTCTTCTCTGGGGGCTTGTTGTACATGTAGGTTGAGTGGCCCTGGTACTCCTCTCCATCTGGGTTCTCCATCATCTGAGGCTTGGCCTCAATCGCACGGATCTTCGCACTTGTACTTTGTACAGGAGAGAGGGGAAGAGAGAGAGTGGCTGAGAAGGAGAGTGACAGAGAAGGAGAGAGTGACTGTGAGAAGGAGAGAGCTGTAGAGGGAGAGAGCTATAGAGAGAGGGAGAGAGTGACTGAGAAGGAGAGCGTTATATAGAGAGGGAGAGAGTGACTGAGAAGGAGAGTGACTATGAGGAGAAAGTTAGAGACAAGGAGAGAGTTAGAGGGAGAGAGAGAGACTTTCTGTCCAAAAATGATGCAGAAAAATGAATCCATGCTTTTGTCACTTCTAGGTTAGACTACTGCAATGCTCTACTTTCAGGCTATCCGGATAAAGCACTAAATAAACTTCAGTTAGTGCTAAATACAGCTGCTAGAATCCTGACTAGAACCAAAAATTGATCATATTACTCCAGTGCTAGCCTCTCTACACTGGCTTCCTGTCAAAGCAAGGGCTGATTTCAAGGTTTTACTGCTAACCTACAAAGCATTACATGGGCTTGCTCCTACCTAGCTCTCTGATTTGGTCCTGCCGTACATGCCTACACGTACGCTACGGTCACAAGACGCAGGCCTCCTAATTGTTCCTAGAATTTCTAAGCAAACAGCTGGAGGCAGGGCTTTCTCCTATAGAGCTCCATTTTTATGGAACAGTCTGCCTACCCATGTCAGAGACGCAAACTCGGTCTCAACCTTTAAGTCTTTACTGAAGACTCATCTCTTCAGTGGTTCATATGATTGAGTGTAGTCTGGCCCAGGAGTGGGAAGGTGAACGGAAAGGCTCTGGAGCAACGAACCGCCCTTGCTGTCTCTGCCTGGCCGGTTCCCCTCTTTCCACTGGGATTCTCTGCCTCTAACCCTATTACAGGGGCTGAGTCACTGGCTTACTAGGGCTCTTTCATACCGTCCCTGGAAGGGGTGCGTCACCTGAGTGGGTTGATTCACTGATGTGGTCATCCTGTCTGGGTTGGCGCCCCCCCTTGGGTTGTGCCATGGCGGAGATCTTTGTGGGCTATACTCAGCCTTGTCTCAGGATGGTAAGTTGGTGGTTGAAGATATCCCTCTAGTGGTGTGGGGGCTGTGCTTTGGCAAAGTGGATGGGGTTATATCCTTCCTGTTTGGCCCTGTCCGGGGGTGTCCTCGGATGGGGCCACAGTGTCTCCTGACCCCTCCTGTCTCAGCCTCCAGTATTTATGCTGCAGTAGTTTATGTGTCGGGGGCTAGGGTCAGTTTGTTATATCTGGAGTACTTCTCCTGTCCTATTCGGTGTCCTGTGTGAATCTAAGTGTGCGTTCTCTAATTCTCTCCTTCTCTCTTTCTTTCTCTCTCTCGGAGGACCTGAGCCCTAGGACCATGCCCCAGGACTACCCGACATGATGACTCCTTGCTGTCCCCAGTCCACCTGGCCGTGCTGCTGCTCCAGTTTCAACTGTTCTGCCTTATTATTATTCGACCATGCTGGTCATTTATGAACATTTGAACATCTTGGCCATGTTCTGTTATAATCTCCACCCGGCACAGCCAGAAGAGGACTGGCCACCCCACATAGCCTGGTTCCTCTCTAGGTTTCTTCCTAGGTTTTGGCCTTTCTCAGGAGTTTTTCCTAGCCACCGTGCTTCTACACCTGCATTGCTTGCTGTTTGGGGTTTTAGGCTGGGTTTCTGTACAGCACTTTGAGATATCAGCTGATGTACAAAGGGCTATATAAATAAATTTGATTTGATTTAGAGAGAGGGAGAGAGTGACTGAGAGGGAGAGAGTTAAAGAGAGGGAGAGAGTTAAAGAGAGGGAGAGAGTTAAAGAGAGGGAGAGAGTTAAAGAGAGGGAGAGAGTTAAAGAGAGGGAGAGAGTTAAAGAGAGGGAGAGAGTTAGAGAGAGGGAGAGAGTGACTGAAAAGGAGAGCGTTATAGAGAGAGGCAATAGTGACTGTGAGGAGAGCGTTATTTAAAGAGGGAGAGAGTGACTGTGAGAAGGAGAGCGTTATAGAGAGGGAGAGAGTGACTGAGAAGGAGAGCGTTATAGAGAGAGGGAGAGAGTGACTGAGAAGGAGAGCGTTATAGAGAGAGGGAGAGAGTGACAGAAGGAGAGCGTTATAGAGAGAGGGAGAGTGACAGAAGGAGAGCGTTATAGAGAGAGGGAGAGTGACAGAAGGAGAGCGTTATAGAGAGAGGGAGAGAGTGACAGAAGGAGAGCGTTATAGAGAGAGGGAGAGAGTGACTGAGAAGGAGAGCGTTATAGACAGAGGGAGAGAGTGTTATAGAGAGAGGGAGAGAGTGACTGAGAAGGAGAAGGAGAGAGTTATAGAGAGAGGAGAGAGTGACTGAGAAGGAGAGCGTTATAGTGAGAGAGGGAGAGAGTGACTGAGAAGGAGAGCGTTATAGAGAGAAGGAGAGTGTTATAGACAGAGGGAGAGAGTGACTGTGAGAAGGAGAGCGTTATAGAGAGAGGGAGAGAGTGACTGTGAGGAGAGAGAGGGAGAGAGTGACTGTGAGAAGGAGAGTGTTATAGAGAGAGGGAGAGAGTGACTGAGAAGGAGAGCGTTATGAGAGAGAGTGTTATAGGGAGAGAGTGACTGAGAAGGAGAGTGTTATAGAGAGAGGGGAGAGTGTTATAGACAGAGGGAGAGAGTGACTGTGAGAAGGAGGGAGAGCGTTATAGAGAGAGGGAGAGAGTGACTGTGAGGAGAGTGTTATAGAGAGAGGGAGAGAGTGACTGTGAGAAGGAGAGTGTTATAGAGAGAGGGAGAGAGTGACTGAGAAGGAGAGCGTTATAGAGAGAGGGAGAGAGTGACTGTGAGAAGGAGAGCGTTATAGAGAGAGGGAGAGAGTGACTGAGAGAGAGTGACTGACTGAGAAGGAGAGCGTTATAGAGAGAGGGAGAGAGTGACTGAGAAGGAGAGCGTTATAGAGAGAGGGAGAGAGTGACTGAGAAGGAGAGTGTTATAGAGAGAGGGAGAGAGAAGGAGAGCGTTATAGAGAGAGGGAGAGAGTGACTGAGAAGGAGAGCGTTATAGAGAGAGGGAGAGAGTGACTGTGAGAAGGAGAGCGTTATAGAGAGAGGGAGAGAGTGACTGTGAGAAGAAGAGTGTTATAGAGAGAGGGAGAGAGTGACTGTGAGAAGGAGAGTGTTATATAGAGAGGGAGAGAGTGACTGAGAAGGAGAGAGTTATAGAGAGAGGGAGAGTGTGACTGTGGAGAGTGTTATAGAGAGAGGGAGAGAGTGACTGAGAAGGAGAGCGTTATAGAGAGAGGGAGAGAGTGACTGAGAAGGAGAGCGTTATAGAGAGAGGGAGAGAGTCACTGAGAAGGAGAGCGTTATAGAGAGAGAGAGGACTGAGTGTTATAGAGAGGGAGAGAGTCACTGAGAAGGAGAGTGTTATAGAGAGAGAGAGAGTCACTGAGAAGGAGAGTGTTATAGAGAGGGAGAGAGTGACTGAGAAGGAGAGCGTTATAGAGAGAGGGAGAGAGTCACTGAGAAGGAGAGCGTTATAGAGAGAGGGAGAGAGTGACTGTGAGGAGAGTGAGTAAGTGGGGAAGCAAACTAGAGAGTGTGGGGGGAGGAGGGGGAAAAAGGAAACTACGTGTTTATCTTTCATCACTTCCTCCACACTGACAGGTCTATGGTTGGTAAGTGTGTTTTTGAAGTTTACAGTCAAATACATTCCTAAGGACTCTTCCTAAAAGTCCATCTTAGACATGGTTGTTTCAGTAATAACACTAATAGTATGAATTAGAGCTAAGAGGCCATTTGTTTTTATAACGGCTCCTTTCAAAAGGGAGAGTGACTATGAGGAGAGAGTTATAGAGAGAAGAGAGAGTGACTGTGAGAAGGAGAGAGTTATAGAAAGAGTATACCTTTAATTGTCAAGCAATTAAAATACTAAACCGAAATGTTTATAATTTGTAAAAAAAAAAATGTTTTGTATTTTACCTCCATTTTCTCCACAATTTGGTGATATTCAATTGCGATCCAATTACGATCTTGGGCGCCGCCCTATGGGAATTGTGCGCCGCTCTATGGGATTCCCGGTTGTGGCACTGCCTGGGATTGAACCAGGTTCTGTAGTGATGCCTCAAGCACGGCGATGCAGTGTCTTGGACTGCTGCGCCACTCGGGAGGCCCACTAACATGAAGCGTGTCACTGTTTGTCTGGTGCTGTTTTTGGTCAAATCCACAGGCATTGTGGGGAAGCTGAAAGGCACAGCAATAGAACTGTGTATTAATTCCTCTCAAAACCACCCCTCAACTTCATCCACGTGACTGATGCAATGTGAGCCTGTGGAGAGAAGAACCACAACACACACTTCAGTATACCAGAAATGACTCATATCAGACTTACCAGGTTCAGTAATCAGTTCATGTCCTGGTTTCAAAAAGCACAAGTTAGCTTTCTGATCCAGTATGGATGGATGGATGGATGAATGGATGGATGAATGGATGGATGGATGAAAACCTTTATTCCTCAACGTAACATAGAAATAAGTATTACATTGAAAGTAAACACACACCCATAATTGTTTCTCACACCAGACTACTGAACACACTAGTCATAATAGACAATGGACATACATTTATATGACCATGACCCTCAAATACTCCCTTCTATTTGGCAAGTCCTTCTATTAGAATGCATCCTATATGTTCCGGATAGACAAGGGCCACAGGTCTATTTTCTGCATGTGTGATCTGTCTCATATTTCTATCTTCAGATGATTTAGATTAGTGTCTCTTCCCTCCATGATCTGTAAGTACACAGGTTCAGAGGTCAGGCTCAGAGATGAGGCAATCAGTCTCTGAAGTGACGGAAAAATAAAATGATCCCTTGGTTAAAGACAAAGCTGAAGGGGATCTCCAGTACATGGCCTTGGTCAAGGTGACTTGATAAGACAAAGAGAGATCATGAAAATCACAAGGAACAGCAATTGCATACAAATCAATAGACTGTATCCTTGAATCAATAGACTATATCATTGAATCAATAGACTATATCGTTGAATCGATAGACTATATCGTTGAAGGACCATTACTTGACCATCATGTTAGAAAGGTTCTACTCAGAATGTCTCTCTGAGTCAGACATGGTATATTGATGGTATATGGATGGTGTATAGATGGCATATTGATGGCATATGGATGGTGTATACAGTTGAAGTCGGAAGTTTACATACACTTGAGCCAAATACATTTAAACTCAGTTATCCACAATTCCTGACATTTAATCCGAGTAAATATTCCCTGTCTTAGGTCAGTTAGGATCACCACTTAATTTTAAGAATGTGAAATGTCAAAATAATAGTAGAGAGAATGATTTATTTCAGCTTTTATTTCTTTCATATTTATTCCCAGGGGGTCAGAAGTTCACATACACTCAATTAGTATTTGGTAGCAATGCCTTTAAATTGTTTAACTTGGGTCAAACGTTTCAGGTAGCCTTCCACAATAAGTTGGGTGAATTTGACCCATTCCTCCTGACTGAGCTGGTGTAACTGAGTCAGGTTTGTAGGCCTCCTTGCACACAAAACCTTTTTCAGTTCTGCCCACACATTTTCTATGGGATTGAGGTCAGGGCTTTGTGATGGCCACTCCAATACCTTGACTTTGTTGTCCTTAAGCCATTTTGCCTCAACTTTGGAAGTATGCTGGAGGTCATTGTCCATTTGGAAGACCCATTTGCAACCAAGCTTTAACTTTCTGACTCATGTCTTGAGATGTTGCTTCAATATATCCACATAATTCTCCTTCCTCATGATGCCATCTATTTTGTGAAGTGCACCAGTCACTCCTGCAGCAAAGCACCCCCACAACATGATGCTGCCACACCCGTGCTTCACGGTTGGGATGGTATTCATCGGCTTGCAAGCATCCCCCTTTTTCCTCCAAACATAACGATGGTCATTATGGCCAAACAGTTCTATTTTTGTTTCATCAGACCAGAGAACATTTCTCCAAAAAGTGTGATCTTTGTCCCCATGTGCAGTTGCAAACTGTAGTCTGGCTTTTTTATGGTGGTTTTGGAGCAGTGGCTTCTTCCTTGCTGAGCGGCCTTTCAGGTTATGTCGATATAGGACTCGTTTTACTGTGGATATAGATACTTTTGTACCCGTTTCCTCCAGCATCTTCACAAGGTCCTTTGCTGTTGTACTGGGATTGACTTACACTTTTTATATCAAAGTACGTTGATCTCTAGGAGACAGAACTCGTCTCCTTCCAGAGCGGTATGACAGTTGCGTGGTCAATGGTGTTTATACTTGCGTATTATTGTTTGTACAGATGAACGTGGTACCTTCAGGCGTTTGGAAATTGCTCGTTTTCTTTTGATTTTCCCATGATGTCAAGCAAAGATGCACTGAGTTTGAAGGTAGGACTTGAAATACATCCACAGGTACACCTCCAATTTACTCAAATTATGTCAATTAGCCTATCAGAAGCTTCAATAGCCATGACACAATTTCTGGAATTTTCCTAGCTGTTTAAAGGCACATTCAGCTTAGTGTATGTAAACTTCTGACCAACTGGAATTGTGATACAGTGAATTAAAAGTGAAATAATCTGTCTGTAAACAAAACCTGCAGACTTTCCTTCACTGCAGCCGACGTGAGTAAAACATTTAAACATGTTAACCCTCGCAAGGCTGCAGGCCCAGACGGCATTCCCAGCCGTGTCCTCAGAGCATGCGCAGACCAGCTGGCTGGTGAGTTTACGGACATATTCAATCAATCCTTATCCCAGTCTGCTGTCCCCACATGCTTCAAGAGGGTCACCATTGTTCCTGTTCCCAAGAAAGCTAAGGTAAATGAGCTAAATGACTACACTCACTTCCGTCATCATGAAGTGCTTTGAGAGACTAGTCAAGGACCATATCACCTCCACCCTACCTGACACCCGAGACCGACTCCAATTTGCTTACCGCACCAATAGGTCCACAGACGACGCAATCGCAACCACACTGCACACTGCCCTAACCCATCTGGACAAGAGGAATACCTATGTGAGAATGCTGTTCATCGACTACAGCTCAGCATTTAACACCATAGTACCCTCCAAACTCGTCATCAAGCTCGGGACCCTGGGTCTCGACCCCGCCCTGTGCAAATGGGTACTGGACTTCTTGACGGGCCACCCCCAGGTGGTGAGGGTAGGTAACAACACCTCCACCCCGCTGATCCTCAACACTGGGGTCCCACACGGGTGTGTTCTGAGCCCTCTCCTGTACTCCCTGTTCAACCACGACTGCATGGCGGACGACACTAGTGGTAGGCTTGATTACCAACAACGACGAGACGGCCTAAAGGGAAGAGGTGAGGGCCCTCGGAGTGTGGTGTCAGGAAAATAACCTCAAACTCAACAAAACAAAGGAGATGATCGTGGACTTCAGGAAACAGCAGAGGGAGCAGCCCCCTATCCACATCGACGGGACAGTAGTGGAGAGGGTAGTAAGTTTTAAGTTCCTTGGCGTACACATCACGAACAAACTGAATTGGTCCACTCACACAGACAGTGTTGAAAAGAAGGTGCAGCAGCGCCTCTTCAACCTCAGGAGGCTGAAGAAATTTGTCTTGTCACCAAAAGCACACAAACTTTTACAGATGTACAATCGACAGCATCCTGTCAGGCTGTATCACCGCCTGGTACGGCAACTGCTCCGCCCACAACCGTAAGGCTCTCCAGAGGGTAGTGATGTCTGCACAACGCATCACCGGGGGCAAACTACCTGCCCTCCAGGACACCTACACCACCCGATGTCACAGGAAGGCCATAAAGATCATCAAGGACAACAACCACCCGAGCCATTGCCTGTTCACCCTGCTATCATCCAGAAGGCGAGGTCAGTACAGGTGCATCAAAGCAGGGACCGAGAGACTGAAAAACAGCTTGCTTCCATCTCAAGGCCAAAAGACTGAGCCACCACTAACATTGAGTGGCTGCTGCCAACATACTGACTCAACTCCAGCCACTTTAATAATGGAAATTGATGTAAAAAATGTATCACTTGCCACTTTAAACAATGCCACTTTATATAATATTTACATACCATACATTACTCATCTCATATGTATATACTGTACTCGATACCATCTACAGCATCTTGCCTATGCCGTTCTGTACCATCACTCATTCATATATCTTTATGTACATATTCTTTATCCCTTTACACTTGTGTGTATAAGGTAGTTGTGGAATTGTTAGGTTAGATTACTCGTTGGTTATTACTTCATTGTCGGAACTAGAAGCACAAGCATTTCGCTACACTCGCATTAACATCTGCTAACCATGTGTATGTGACAAATAAAATTTGATTTGATGGAAAAATTACTTGCGTCATGCACAAAGTAAATGTCCTAACCGACTTGCCAAAACTATAGTTGGTTAACAAGAAATTTGTGGAGTGGTTGAAAAACAAGTTAATGACAGCCTAAGTGTACAGTCGCGGCCAAAAGTTTTGAGAATGACAAATATTAATTTCCACAAAATTTGCTGCTACAGTGTTTTTAGATATTTTTGTCAGATGTTACTATGGAATACTGAAGTATAATTACAAGCATTTCATAAGTGTCAAAGGCTTTTATTGACAATTACATGACGTTGATGTAAAGAGTCAATATTATACATATATATATATTTGCAGTATTGACCCTTCTTTTTCAAGACCTTTACAATCCGCCCTGTCATGCTGTCAATTAACGTCTGGGCCACATCCTGACTGATGGCAGCCCATTCTTGCATAATCAATGCTTGGAGTTTGTCAGAATTTGTGGGGTTTGTTTGTCCACCCGCCTCTTGAGGATTGACCACAAGTTCTCAATGGTATTATGGTCTGGGGAGTTTCCTGGCCATGGACCCAAAATATCAATGTTTTGTTCCCCAAGCCACTTAGTTATCACCTTTGCCTTATGGCAAGTTGCTCCATCATGCTGGAAAAGGCATTGTTCGTCACCAAACTGTTCCTGGATGGTTGGGAGAAGTTGCTCTCTCATGGCTGTGTTCTTAATCAACATTGTGAGTGAGCCCACTCCCTTGGCTGAGAAGCAACCCCACACATGAATGGTCTCAGTATGCTTTACTGTTGGCATGACACAGGACTGATGGTCGCGCTCGTCTTGTCTTCTCCGGACAAGCTTTTTTCCGGATGCCCCAAACAATCGGAAAGGGGATTCATCAGAGAAAATGACTTTACCCCAGTCCTCAGCAGTCCAATCCCTGTACCTTTTGCAGAATATCAGTCTGTCCCTGATGTTTTTCCTGGAGAGAAGTGGCTTCTTTGCTGCCCTTCTTGACACCAGGCCATCCTCCAAAAGTCTTTGCCTCACTGTGCGTGCAGATGCACTCACACCTGCCTGCTGCCATTCCTGAGCAAGCTCTATACTGGTGGTGCCCCGATCCCGCAGCTGAATCAACTATAGGAGACGGTCCTGGCGCTTGCTGGACTTTCTTGGGCGCCCTGAAGCCTTCTTCACAACAATGAACCGCTCTCCTTGAAGTTCTTGATGATCCAAAATTTTACTGGCAGCAATATCCTTGCCTGTGAAGCCCTTTTTGTGCAAAGCAATGATGATGGCACATGTTTCCTTGCAGGTACATGGTTGACAGAGGAATAACAATGATTCCAAGCACCACCCTCCTTTTGAAGCTTCCAGTCTGTTATTCGAACTCAATCAGCATGACAGAGTGATCTCAAGCCTTGTCCTCGTCAATACTCACACCTGTGTTAACGAGAGAATCACTGACATGTCAGCCTGTCCTATTGTGGCAGGGCTGAAATGCAGTGGAAATGTTTTTTGGGGATTCAGTTCATTTGCATGACAAAGAGGGACTTTGCAATTAATTGAAATTCATCTGATTACTCTTCATAACATTCTGTAGTATATGCAAATTGCCATCATACAAACTGAGGAAGCAGACTTTGTGAAAATTAATATTTGTGTCATTCTCAAAACTTTTGGCCACGACTGTATGTAAACTTCCGACTTCAACTGTAGATGGTATATGGATGGTATATAGATGGCATATGGATGGCATATAGATGGCATATGGATGGCATATAGATGGCATATAGATGGCATATAGATGGCATATAGATGGTATATGGATGGTATATAGATGGCATATGGATGGCATATAGATGGCATATGGATGGCATATAGATGGCATATAGATGGTATATAGATGGCATATAGATGGCATATAGATGGCATATAGATGGCATATAGATGGCATATGGATGGTATATAGATATAGATGGTATATGGATGGTATATGGATGGCATATGGATGGTATATAGATGGCATATGGATGGCATATGGATGGTATATAGATGGCATATGGATGGTATATGGATGGCATATAGATGGCATATAGATGGCATATAGATGGCATATGGATGGCATATGGATGGTATATAGATGGCATATGGATGGTATATGGATGGCATATGGATGGTATATAGATGGCATATGGATGGCATATAGATGGTATATGTGGATATGGATTTTTTATGGATGGTATATTTTTATTTCACCTTTATTTAACCAGGTAGGCTAGTTGAGAACAAGTTCTCATTTACAATGGTATATAGATGGCATATGGATGGTATATAGATGGCATATAGATGCATATGGACCTGGCCAAGATAAAGCAAAGCAGTGCGACACAACAACCACAACAGAGTTACACATGGACTAAAGAAGTGTACAGCCAATAACACAATAGAAAAAAGAAAGTCTATTATACAATGTGTGCAAATGGCGTGAGGAGTTAAGGCAATAAATAGGCCATAGTAGCAAAGTAATTACAATTTAACAAATTAACACTGGAGTGACAGATGATGAGCAGATGAGGATGTGCAAGTATAAATACTGGTGTGCAAATGAGCAGAAAAGTAAATAAAAACAATATGGGGATGAGGTAGGTAGATTGGGTGGGCTATTTAGATGGGCTATGTACAGCTGCAGCGAACAGTTAGCTGCTCAGATATGTGATGTTTAAAATTAGTGAGGGAAATATAAGCCTCCAGCTTCAGCGATTTTTGCAATTCGTTCCAGTCATTGGCAGCAGAGAACTGGAAGGAAAGGCGGCCAAAGGAGGTGTTGGCTTTGGGGATGACCAGTGAGATATATCTGCTGGAGCGCGTGCTATGGGTGGGTGTTGTTATCAAGACCAGTGAGCTGAGATAAGGCGGCGCTTTACCTAGCATAGACTTATAGATGACCAGGAGCCAGTGGGTATGGCGACGAATATGTAGCGAGGGCCAGCCGACTAGAGCATACAAGTCGCAGTGGTGGGTGGTATATGGGGCTTTGGTGACAAAACGGATGGCACTGTGATAGACTGCATCCAGTTTGCTGAGTAGGGTATTGGAGGCTATTTTGTAAATAACATCGCCGAAGTCGAGGATCAGTAGGATAGTCAGTTTTAGAAGGGTAAATGGATGCCATGTGGATGGCATATGGATGCCATGTGGATGGCATATGGATGCCATGTGGATGGCATATGGATGCCATGTGGATGGCATATGGATGCCATGTGGATGGCATATGGATGCCATGTTGGCAGGTAGCCTAGTGGTTAGCGCATTGGACTAGTAACGGAAAGGTTGCTAGATCGAATCCCTGAGCTGACAAGGTCAAAATCTGTTATTCTACCCCTGAACAAGGCAGTTAACCCACTGTTCCTAGGCCGTCATTGTAAATAAGAATTTGTTCTTAACTGACTTGCCTAGTTAAATAAAGATAAAATAAAATAAATAAATATGGCAACATACCAGTTACTTTCCTATTTTTGATTGATCTATCGTATGTGTGTGTGTGTGGACACAGACTTGTTGTTGTCCAAGGAGTGGGAGACGGGGACAGGGTGTGCACAGAAGGGGTGTGATTTCGGACTATACAGGATTTCCTTAGTCCACACGGCAGCTGTCTATTGTTAGGGAAAGACCAGGGTCGCTGGAGTCCAAGAGATCACCCCTGGCCCGGCCACTGAGGTACTGACGGACTGGCTGGCTACACGACTGCCTTTCAGCTAATGTCCTACACTACTGCCTTTCAGCTAATGTCCTACACTACTGCCTTACAGCTAATGTCCTACACTACTGCCTTTCAGCTAATGTCCTACACTACTGCCTTTCAGCTAATGTCCTACACTACTGCCTTACAGCTAATGTCCTACACTACTGCCTTTCAGCTAATGTCCTACACTACTGCCTTTCAGCTCCTACACTACTGCCTTTATCTACACTACTGCCTTACAGCTAATGTCCTTACACTACTGCCTTTCAGCTAATTATCTACACTACTGCCTTTCAGCTAATTATCTACACTACTGCCTTTCAGCTAATGTCCTACACTACTGCCTTACAGCTAATGTCCTTACACTACTGCCTTTCAGCTAATTATCTACACTACTGCCTTTCAGCTAATTATCTACACTACTGCCTTTCAGCTAATTATCTACACTACTGCCTTACAGCTAATGTCCTACACTACTGCCTTACAGCTAATGTCCTACACTACTGCCTTTCAGCTAATTATCTACACTACTGCCTTACAGCTAATGTCCTACACTACTGCCTTACAGCTAATGTCCTACACTACTGCCTTACAGCTAATGTCCTACACTACTGCCTTACAGCTAATGTCCTACACTACTGCCTTTCAGCTAATGCCACAGCCTTTCAGCTAATTATCTACACTACTGCCCCTACAAAAACTGCCTTTCACTGCCTTTCAGCTAATGTCCTACACTACCAGCTAATATCCTACACCTTACAGACTGACCAGCTAATTATCCATAGGCAAACATAGTTGCATGCATGACGCTAACATACAGGCTAACTTTGTACAACTTAATGACCTGTATTGGGCTAGCCTTGCACCCTAACTGAGGAAGCCACAATGAATCACTGGCCATGCGTATGCATGTGTGCGTGTGTGTAAAGGCAAGAGGTTTCAGAGAGGGACCCTTACCTTTACCTGTGCGTGTACCCAGCGCACCACCAGCTTCTTGGAGAGGGCCAGCTTCCCATTCAGACAATGGATCGCCCGCTCTGCTTCCTGGAGATTGGAAAAAGAGTACGTGTTTGATCCTCATGAAAATCATAATTTCCCCCATCCGAAACTAGGTCAGTATCATTACATTGTAGTCACTTAGCAGACACTCTTATCCAAGACCTCTTACACAAACCATTGAAAAGGAATGATGATGACAACAGAGACAATAATGGCTGATTATGATGTGTGTGTATGAGGCTAATACACACAGAGTTTCTCTGCATAACACCCAGGGGACTGCCTCCCATCACATTAAACAAGAGATCTCCATCTTACCGTTGGTGGAGCCCTATTACGTTTGAAACAATATTTTCACGGGGAGAGATGGGAAATGGTCGGCTAGATCGTGCCTCTTGTCTATGCCGTCTATAGCTTTTGACTAGCCCTAACTTTTCACGTTCGTGAGCTAATCTTTTCTTGGAATTGAAAGATGTGAAATGGTTGGTTTGGTGTTGTACCTCTTTGGTGTGGAAGTTAACGAAGCAGTATCCTCGGGGCTGGCCCTCCATTGGTCCAGACTTGTGGAACAGGAAGTCAAACTGTTCCACCTTCCCAAACCTCTCCAGCAGCTTCACCGGGTGGTACCTGTACAGGGAGGGAGGGAGAGAGAAAAACACACAAACAATACTGCAGTTAGAGCATTGGGCCAGTAACCAAACGTTTGCTGGTTCGAATCCCCAAGGTGAATTGGTGAAAAATCTGTCAATGTGCCCTTGAGCAAGGCACTTAAACCCTAATTGCTCTGTATGTCGGTCTGGATAAGAGCATCTGCTAAATTACTAAAATGTCCTCCCCCAAAAATCATGTCTCTCAGTTTTGATTTGCTGTTTCAAAGTACTTAGATAAAGTAAGTCACTTTAAAGTACCATTTTGTAATCTCCAAACACATGAATGTCATTCTCAATACAGGCCTATATGCCTTTATGAATGTCTACTATCAACTAAGAACATGATAACATGATTGGTTTATGTTCCTTTGTCACAGACAGTGCTATTCTATTCTTAACATATACATCATCCACCCATGTAACATAACTACAGTATATTAGGCATCCCGGTCAGCTGACCCTGATTAGAATGACAGGTCTCTTAACACCTTTTTAGGCACAGTAAATCTTATATCCACACAATGCAGAGGATACGGCAGCAGGACAATGACAAAATAAAACAGAGGAAGCCTGAATTCCCAACAGACTCTAATTCAAGAAAAACATCCACTACTGCGTGCATTAGGCTAGCTGCCATGCTGCTGTAACCTATAGAATTCGTGGGAAATGTTATGTTATTAGCAATGGGATTCATTCTCACTAACATCCAGGAACCATTAATAATATGAATGGTTAGTGCTATCCCGTTCGGATATCCCTAACCTTAACCCCTACCCTTACCATAACCCTAACCTTACCATAACCCCAACCCTTACCACATTCCCTACCCTTACCATAACCCTCAGCTTAACCCCTACCATAACCCTAACCTTACCATAACCCTCAGCTTAACCCCTACCATAACCATAACCCCAACCCTTACCACATTCCCTACCTTTACCATAACCCTAACCTTAACCATAACCCTAACCTTACCATAACCCTAACCTTAACCCCTACCATAACCCTAACCTTACCATAACCCTAACCTTAACCATAACCCTAACCTTAACCCTAACCTTAACCCCTACCATAACCCTAACCTTAACCATAACCCTAACCATAACCCTCATCTTAAACATTTCAACTTCAATGTGGTAACGTCAGAGTTGGTACATCCCAAGGATCCCAGGTAGCAAGAATCTAATATTAATTATTTGACCATCTGACTGTGAGAAGGTCTAGACTATAGCCTCATTGTGAACACGTTAGGCTAGGAGGAGTCCTCTACAGTGGCACATGCTGTACTAGACCAGCCCGGCCTTGTACGACTCAATAGACTCATTGGATTCATTAGTCATAAACATGGCTAACAATTGTACCAGTGATACAGAGGGCCTCCAGACACAAGAGTCTCAACATTGTAAGAAGATTACGGCCTACAGTCGTGTCCAAAAGTTTTGAGAATGACACAAATATTAATTTCCAAAGTTTGCTGCTTCAGTGTCTTTAGATATTTTTGTCAGATGTTACTATGGAATACTGAAGTATAATTACAAGCATTTCATAACTGTTAAAGGCTTTTATTGACAATTACATTAAGTTGATGTAAAGAGTCAATATTTGCAGTGTTGACCCTTCTTTTTCAAGACCTCTGCAATCCGCCCTGGCATGCTGTCAATTAACTTCTGGGCCACTGATGGCAGCCCATTCTTGCATAATCAATGCTTGGAGTTTGTCAGAATTTGTGGGGTTTGTTTGTCCACCCGCCTCTTGAGGATTGACCACAAGTTCTCAATGGTATTATGGTCTGGGGAGTTTCCTGGCCATGGACCCAAAATATTTGTTTTGTTCCCCAAGCCACTTAGTTATCACCTTTGCCTTATGGCAAGTTGCTCCATTATGCTGGAAAAGGCATCGTTTGTCACCAAACTGTTCCTGGATGGTTGGGAGAAGTTGCTCTCTCATGGCTGTGTTCTTAATCAACATTGTGAGTGAGCCCACTCCCTTGGCTGAGAAGCAACCCCACACATGAATGGTCTCAGTATGCTTTACTGTTGGCATGACACAGGACTGATGGTAGCGCTCAACTTGTCTTCTCCGGACAAGCTTTTTTCCGGATGCCCCAAACAATCGGAAAGGGGATTCATCAGAGAAAATGACTTTACCCCAGTCCTCAGCAGTCCAATCCCTGTACCCTTTGCAGAATATCAGTCTGTCCCTGATGTTTTTCCTGAGAGAAGTGGCTTCTTTGCTTCCCTTCTTGACACCAGGCAATCCTCAAAAAGTCTTCACCTCACTGTGCGTGCAGATGCACTCACACCTACCTGCTGCCATTCCTGAGAAAGCTCTGTTGCTTGCTGGACTTTCTTGGGCGCCCTGAAGCCTTCTTCACAACAATTGAACCGCTCTCCTTGAAGTTCTTGATGATCCGATAAATGGTTGATTTAGGTGAAATCTTTCTGGCAGCAATATCCTTCCCTCTGAAGCCCTTTTTTTGCAAATCAATGATGACGGAACGTGTTTCCTTGCAGGTAACCATGGCTGAGAGAGGAAGAACAATGATTCCATGCACCACCCTCCTTTTGAAGCGTCCAGTCTGTTATTCGTACTCAATCAGCATGACAGAGTGATCTCCAGCCTTGTCCTCGTCAACACTCACACCTGTGTTAACAAGAGAATCACTGACATGATGTCATCTGGTCCTTTTGTGGCAGGGCTGAAATGCAGTGGAAATGTTTTTTGGGGATTCAGTTCATTTGCATGGCAAAGAGGGACTTTGCAATTAATTGCAATTCATCTGATCACTCTTCATAACATTCTGGAATATATGCAAATTGCCATCATACAAACTGAGGCAGCAGACTTTGTGAAAATTAATATTTGTGTCATTCTCAAAACTTTTGGCCACGACTGTAAATACTTTCTACACAGTCTACACACTGACGTTTAAAGGGATCATCCATACCCCAGAAATAACAATCATGAAACTGTCAATTTGGTGAAAGCCTATGTTGTATCAGTGGATGAAATAAAACGTAGTGCTGCACTCGCTCTGGGCAAGAGACCAACTGCAAGTTGAACTGGTTCTGGGCAAGAGACCAACTGCAAGCTGAACTGGCTCTGGGCAAGAGACCAACTGCAAGTTGAACTGGCTCTGGGCAAGAGACCAACTGTAAGCTGAACTGGCTCTGGGCAAGATACCAACTGCAAGTTGAACTGGCTCTGGGCAAGATACCAACTGCAAGTTGAACTGGCTCTGGGCAAGAGACCAACTGCAAGCTGAACTGGCTTTGGGCAAGAGACCAACTGTAAGCTGAACTGGCTCTGGGCAAGAGACCAACTGCAAGCTGAACTGGCTCTGGGCAAGAGACCAACTGTAAGCTGAACTGGCTCTGGGCAAGAGACCAACTGTAAGCTGAACTTGGTGGGATAGACTCCTAAATTGATAGTGAAGTTTGTTTACGGCAATTTTATTGCCAACTAGCGACTTCACATGCTGACATTGATATTATTGTGTGTAGCTACGTTTGCTAGCTAGTGAGCTAGCCAGCCCAGAGAGAGAGACATTGTGGGTTTTGTCAACTTGAGCCTCAACAGATTTCCAATGATTTTTCTAGCATCCTTGATATAACAAAATGTAATATTTGTAAAAAATATATATATATTTTCATATATTAGTGTTATTTTACATTGTTTGACACTGTTAATCATAGGAAGTAGTGGTTTACAGGATGGATTATCCCTTTAAGTAGAAGTGATTATGAGAGTTCTCTCAAATATCCCTACAGTAGCCTAGAACAGAGAGAGAAGTTAAGAAAACAGTAAAGGATCAACTGTATGTGTAGTCCGAGCTGTAATATAAATGGGGGAGGAGCAGTCTGAACAAGATGCAGACAATTTCATATGTCCATGTCGACTGTCTGTATTAGTGGGCAGCCTAGCATGCAGTCTGTGCGCGTAGGAGAGTGTATTTTCTCTGTTATCCAAGCCAAATATCACTGTCCATGCACGTCATGAGTCTGTGCGGCACGCTACTCATTCACAGGGGTCATTATAAGAGCATCTCCAGCGTAGACTGGGCATGACCAGATCATGAATAGAAAGGTTACCTTGTCATACAGTCATAATATAACCTTTATATTCATTATCTCTCATGGAATCCTCACTCTAAAACAGGTAGTCGTTGTGTCATAGTCATTTGTGATGCAAGGGTTGACTCACAAACAGCCCTCGGGGTTATATCAGCTGGGCGGGTGGGTCAGGAAATATTGTGTGGATTGAATAAAAATATAGCAATGCCTTGAAAAAAATCCATTAATCTACCATTAATTCATCATTAATCAATCATTAATCCATCATCAATCCATCATTAATCTACCATTCATCTGTCACTCATCTATCATTAATTTATTATTCTTGTGAATGCTACAGAACTGTTTTGCTAGACCAACTGGTAAGTGGTGTCTTCAGTGATATTTTCAACCTCTCCCTGACCGAGTCTGTAATACCTACATGTTTCAAGCAGACCACCATAGTCCCTGTGCCGAAGAAAGCGAAGGTAACCTACCTAAATAACTACCGCCCCGTAGCACTCACGTCGGTAGTCATGAAGTGCCATGAAGTGCTTTGAAAGGCGGGTCATGGCTCACTTCAACCTAGACCCACCTCAATTCGCATACTGCCCCAACAGATCATGCAATCTCAATCGCACTCCACACTGCCCTTTCCCACCTGGACAAAAGGAACACCTATGTGAGAATGGTGTTCATTGACTACAGCTCAGCGTTCAACACCATAGTACCCTCAAAGCTCATCACTAAGCTAAGGACCCTGGGACTAAACACCTTCCTCTGCAACTGGATCCTGGACTTCCTGACAGGCACCCCCAGGTGGTAAGGGTAGGTAACAACACATCTGCTACGCTGATTCTCAACACGGGGGCCCCTCAGGGGTGCGTGCTCAGTCCCCTCCTGTACTCTCCTTTGACACACGACTGCGTGGCCAAGCATGACTCCAAAAAAAACAAAAAAAAGGTTTGCTGACGCCTGATCACTGACAACGATGAGACAGCCTATAGGGAGGTCAGAAACCTGCCAGTGTGGTGCCAGGACAACAACCTCTCCCTTAATGGGAGCAAGACAAAGGAGCTGATCGTGGACTACAGGAAAAGGAGGGCCGAGCACATCTCCATTCACATCGACAGGGCTGTAGTGGAGCGGCTTGAGATTTTCAAGTTCCTTCTTGTCCAAATCGCCAACAAACTATCATGGTCCAAACACACCACGACAGTCGCGAAGAGGAGACGACAACACCTTTCCCCCTAAAATATTTGGCATGGGTCCCCAGATCCTCAAAAAGTTCTACAGCTGCACCATCAAGACCATCCTGACTGGTTGCGTCACCATCTGGTATGGCGGCCTCCGACCATAGGGCGCTACAGAGGGTAGTGCGTACGGCCCAGTACATCACTGGGGCCAAGCTTCCTGCCATCCAGGACCTCTATACCAGGCGGGGTCAGAGGAAGGCCCAAACAATTGTCAATGACTCCAGTCACCCAAGTCATAGACTGCTCTCTCTGCTACCACACGGCAAGTGGTACCGGAAGGCCAAGTCTAGGTCCAAGAGTCTTGTAAACAGCTTCTACCCCCAAGCCATAAGACTGCTGAACAATTCATCAAATGGCCACCAGACTATTTACATTGACCCCCTCCTTGTTTTTACACTGCTGCTACTCGCTGTTTATTATCTATCACTTTACCCCAACCTACATGTACAAATTACCATGACGAACCTGTACCCCAGCACATTGACTCGGTACCGGTACCCCTATATATAGCCTTGTTATTTTATTGGGTTACTTTTGACTTTATTTAGTAAATATTTTCTTAACTCTATTTCTTGAACTGCATTGTTGGTCAAGGGTTTGTCAGTAAAGAAAAGGGAGGGCCAGAACAGACATTTGGGAAAGAGTTGGTGAAGTGGTAACAGGATGATAGCAGTGACGGTTATGTTATGTGTGGTGATTGTGAGGCGCTGTACAAATTCAACAGTCACAAGATCGGACTTCAAATAGGCCAATGACAGGTCAAGGGAACTGTAGCCTGCTGTTCAGATGGGTAAAATGGACACTGAAATCTGGACTCTGACTGTAGGTCTATAACCTCTCACATTGCCTTAATATTAACTCCTGCAGAATTAAACATTTCTTGCACTAAAATGATACACCAAATGTAGGCTACATTTTGACTGGGGAACAGGAGTGGAGAAATATGATTTATTTATTTCAGTATCTTGAGAGAATGTGAATGGTCAGTTAGATACCGTCTGTAGAGGTGCTGTAGAGGTGCATCATAAGCACTGATAGCACTTCAACCACATTAAATATGCATCCTAGCTGAACTGAAATCTAATCAGCAACATGTTGGGTCGTTTACACAGGTTTCTATTTCCTTACAACCAGTCAAACCCATGTCATTTTCATGTTTTGCACTGAATATTTTTTATTTGAAGTCTTTGCTCCGAGAAAGAAGCAGAGATGAAAGCGTTGCCAATGTCAACTAGATTAAACATTCATGTCAATGTCAACTAAATATTCATTCTATCATGTATGACATTATTCTGGTGAGTAAAGGTTTATTTAGACTTCTAGGGCAACATATAATGACAGAAGAGACGCTGCATCTACAGTATCTAATTAAACACAAGTTGACTAACAAATAGTCTACCAAAATGTCGGAAATTAGAAGCAGAAACATATTTAAAACCAGGCAAAAAAAGAATCCTGCACCACCTGTCAAATCGTCCTGCCTTCTCTTAACTAACCTATCACATACATACTGCCTTCTCTTAACTAACCTATCACATACATACTGCCTTCTCTTAACTAACCTATCACATACATACTGCCTTCTCTTAACTAACCTATCACATACATACTGCCTTCTCTTAACTAACCTATCACATACATACTGCCTTCTCTTAACTAACCTATCACATACATACTGCCTTCTCTTAACTAACCTATCACATACATACTGCCTTCTCTTAACTAACCTATCACATACATACTGCCTTCTCTTAACTAACCTATCACATACATACTGCCTTCTCTTAACTAACCTATCACATACATACTGCCTTCTCTTAACTAACCTTAATCTATCATACATACTGCCTTCTCTTAACTAACCTATCACATACATAACATCCTGTCTTCTCTTAACTAACCTATCACATACATACTGCCTTCTCTTAACTAACCTATCACATACATACTGCCTTCTCTTAACTAACCTATCACATACATCCTGCCTTCTCTTAACTAACCTATCACATACATCCTGCCTTCTCTTAACTAACCTATCACATACATCCTGCCTTCTCTTAACTAACCTATCACATACATCCTGCCTTCTCTTAACTAACCTATCACATACATACTGCCTTCTCTTAACTAACCTATCACATACATACATACTGCCTTCTCTTAACTAACCTATCACATACATACTGCCTTCTCTTAACTAACCTATCACATACATCCTGCCTTCTCTTAACTAACCTATCACATACATACATACTGCCTTCTCTTAACTAACCTATCACATACATCCTGCCTTCTCTTAACTAACCTATCACATACATACATACTGCCTTCTCTTAACTAACCTATCACATACATACTGCCTTCTCTTAACTAACCTATCACATACATACTGCCTTCTCTTAACTAACCTATCACATACGTCCTGCCTTCTCTTAACTAACCTATCACATACATACTGCCTTCTCTTAACTAACCTATCACATACATACTGCCTTCTCTTAACTAACCTATCACATATATACGTCCTGCCTTCTCTTAACTAACCTATCACATACATACTGCCTTCTCTTAACTAACCTATCACATACATCCTGCCTTCTCTTAACTAACCTATCACATATATACGTCCTGCCTTCTCTTAACTAACCTATCACATACATCCTGCCTTCTCTTAACTAACCTATCACATACATCCTGCCTTCTCTTAACTAACCTATCACATACATACTGCCTTCTCTTAACTAACCTATCACATACATCCTGCCTTCTCTTAACTAACCTATCACATATATACGTCCTGCCTTCTCTTAACTAACCTATCACATATATACGTCCTGCCTTCTCTTAACTAACCTATCACATATATACGTCCTGCCTTCTCTTAACTAACCTATCACATACATACTGCCTTCTCTTAACTAACCTATCACATATATACGTCCTGCCTTCTCTTAACTAACCTATCACATATATACGTCCTGCCTTCTCTTAACTAACCTATCACATACATACTGCCTTCTCTTAACTAACCTATCACATACATACTGCCTTCTCTTAACTAACCTATCACATACATACTGCCTTCTCTTAACTAACCTATCACATACATACTGCCTTCTCTTAACTAACCTATCACATACATACATACTGCCTTCTCTTAACTAACCTATCACATACATACATACTGCCTTCTCTTAACTAACCTATCACATACATACTGCCTTCTCTTAACTAACCTATCACATACATACTGCCTTCTCTTAACTAACCTATCACATACATACTGCCTTCTCTTAACTAACCTATCACATACATACATACTGCCTTCTCTTAACTAACCTATCACATACATACATACTGCCTTCTCTTAACTAACCTATCACATATATACATACTGCCTTCTCTTAACTAACCTATCACATACATACTGCCTTCTCTTAACTAACCTATCACATACATACTGCCTTCTCTTAACTAACCTATCACATACATACTGCCTTCTCTTAACTAACCTATCACATACATACATACTGCCTTCTCTTAACTAACCTATCACATACATACATACTGCCTTCTCTTAACTAACCTATCACATACATACTGCCTTCTCTTAACTAACCTATCACATACATACTGCCTTCTCTTAACTAACCTATCACATACATACTGCCTTCTCTTAACTAACCTATCACATACATACATACTGCCTTCTCTTAACTAACCTATCACATACATACATTCTCTTAACCTATCATCCTCTTAACTTAACTAACCTATCACATACATACTGCCTTCTCTTAACTAACCTATCACATACTGCCTTCTCTTAACTAACCTGCCATTCTCTTAACTAACCTATCACATACATCACATACGCCCTGCCTTCTCTTAACTACATACTGCCTGCCTCTTAACTAACCTATCACATACATACTGCCTTCTCTTAACTAACCTATCACATACATACTGCCTTCTCTTAACTAACCTATCACATACATACTGCCTTCTCTTAACTAACCTATCACATACATACTGCCTTCTCTTAACTAACCTATCACATACATACTTCCTGCCTTTTCTTAACTAACCTATCACATACATACTGCCTTCTCTTAACTAACCTATCACATACATACTGCCTTCTCTTAACTAACCTATCACATACATACTGCCTTCTCTTAACTAACCTATCACATACATACTGCCTTCTCTTAACTAACCTATCACATACATACTGCCTTCTCTTAACTAACCTATCACATACATACTGCCTTCTCTTAACTAACCTATCACATATATACTGCCTTCTCTTAACTAACCTATCACATACATACATCCTGTCTTCTCTTAACTAACCTATCACATACATCCTGCCTTCTCTTAACTAACCTATCACATACATCCTGCCTTCTCTTAACTAACCTATCACATACATCCTGCCTTCTCTTAACTAACCTATCACATACATCCTGCCTTCTCTTAACTAACCTATCACATACATACTGCCTTCTCTTAACTAACCTATCACATACATACTGCCTTCTCTTAACTAACCTATCACATACATACATACTGCCTTCTCTTAACTAACCTATCACATACATACTGCCTTCTCTTAACTAACCTATCACATACATCCTGCCTTCTCTTAACTAACCTATCACATACATACATACTGCCTTCTCTTAACTAACCTATCACATACATCCTGCCTTCTCTTAACTAACCTATCACATACATACATACTGCCTTCTCTTAACTAACCTATCACATACATACTGCCTTCTCTTAACTAACCTATCACATACATACTGCCTTCTCTTAACTAACCTATCACATACATACTGCCTTCTCTTAACTAACCTATCACATACATACTGCCTTCTCTTAACTAACCTATCACATATATCTTAACTAACCTTCTCTTAACTAAACCTATCACATACATACTGCCTTCTCTTAACTAACCTATCACATACATACTGCCTTCTCTTAACTAACCTATCACATACATACATCCTGCCTTCTCTTAACTAACCTATCACATATATACTAACCTATCACATTGCCTTCTCTTAACTAACCTATCACATACATACTGCCTTCTCTTAACTAACCTATCACATATATACATACTGCCTTCTCTTAACTAACCTATCACATACATACTGCCTTCTCTTAACTAACCTATCACATACATACATACTGCCTTCTCTTAACTAACCTATCACATACATACATACTGCCTTCTCTTAACTAACCTATCACATACATACATACTGCCTTCTCTTAACTAACCTATCACATACATACTGCCTTCTCTTAACTAACCTATCACATACATACTGCCTTCTCTTAACTAACCTATCACATACATACATACTGCCTTCTCTTAACTAACCTATCACATTTACATACATACTGCCTTCTCTTAACTAACCTATCACATACATACTGCCTTCTCTTAACTAACCTATCACATACATACTGCCTTCTCTTAACTAACCTATCACATACATACATACTGCCTTCTAACTTAACATAACCTAATAACCATACATACATACTGCCTTCTCTTAACTAACCTATCACATACATACATACTGCCTTCTCTTAACGAACCTATCACATACATACTGCCTTCTCTTAACTAACCTATCACATACATACTGCCTTCTCTTAACTAACCTATCACATACATACTGCCTTCTCTTAACTAACCTATCACATACATACATACTGCCTTCTAACTAACCTTAACTAACCTTATCTTAACATACATACATACTGCCTTCTCTTAACTAACCTATCACATACATACTGCCTTCTCTTAACTAACCTATCACATACGTCCTGCCTTCTCTTAACTAACCTATCACATATATACATACTGCCTTCTCTTAACTAACCTATCACATACATCCTGCCTTCTCTTAACGAGCCTATCACATACATACTGCCTTCTCTTAACTAACCTATCACATACGTCCTGCCTTCTCTTAACTAACCTATCACATACATACATACTGCCTTCTCTTAACTAACCTATCACATACATCCTGCCTTCTCTTAACTAACCTATCACATACATACTGCCTTCTCTTAACTAACCTATCACATACATACTGCCTTCTCTTAACTAACCTATCACATATATACTGCCTTCTCTTAACTAACCTATCACATACATACTGCCTTCTCTTAACTAACCTATCACATACATACTGCCTTCTCTTAACTAACCTATCACATACATACTGCCTTCTCTTAACTAACCTATCACATACATACTGCCTTCTCTTAACTAACCTATCACATACATACTGCCTTCTCTTAACTAACCTATCACATACATACATGCCTTCTCTTAACTAACCTATCACATACATACTGCCTTCTCTTAACTAACCTATCACATACATACTGCCTTCTCTTAACTAACCTATCACATACATACTGCCTTCTCTTAACTAACCTATCACATACATACATCCTGCCTTCTCTTAACTAACCTATCACATACATCCTGCCTTCTCTTAACTAACCTATCACATACATACTGCCTTCTCTTAACTAACCTATCACATACATACTGCCTTCTCTTAACTAACCTATCACATACATACATACTGCCTTCTCTTAACTAACCTATCACATATATACTGCCTTCTCTTAACTAACCTATCACATACATACTGCCTTCTCTTAACTAACCTATCACATACATACTGCCTTCTCTTAACTAACCTATCACATACATACTGCCTTCTCTTAACTAACCTATCACATACATACATCCTGCCTTCTCTTAACTAACCATATCTAACCTATACATCCTGCCTTCTCTTAACTAACCTATCACATACATACTGCCTTCTCTTAACTAACCTATCACATACATACTGCCTTCTCTTAACTAACCTATCACATACATACATGCCTTCTCTTAACTAACCTATCACATACATAACATCCTGCCTTCTCTTAACTAACCTATCACATACATCCTAACCTTCTCTTTAACTAACCTATCACATACATACTGCCTTCTCTTAACTAACCTATCACATACATACTGCCTTCTCTTAACTAACCTATCACATA
This sequence comes from Oncorhynchus masou masou, assembly GCF_036934945.1. Lineage (NCBI taxonomy): Eukaryota > Metazoa > Chordata > Actinopteri > Salmoniformes > Salmonidae > Oncorhynchus > Oncorhynchus masou. The sequence goes on from NC_088222.1 coordinate 14,332,553, forward strand.
CATACTGCCTTCTCTTAACTAACCTATCACATACATACTGCCTTCTCTTAACTAACCTATCACATACATACTGCCTTCTCTTAACTAACCTATCACATACATACTGCCTTCTCTTAACTAACCTATCACATACATACGTCCTGCCTTCTCTTAACTAACCTATCACATACATACGTCCTGCCTTCTCCTAACTAACCTATCACATACATCCTGCCTTCTCTTAACTAACCTATCACATACATACATACTGCCTTCTCTTAACTAACCTATCACATACATCCTGCCTTCTCTTAACTAACCTATCACATACATACTGCCTTCTCTTAACTAACCTATCACATATATACATACTGCCTTCTCTTAACTAACCTATCACATACATACTGCCTTCTCTTAACTAACCAATCACATACATACTGCCTTCTCTTAACTAACCTATCACATACATACTGCCTTCTCTTAACTAACCTATCATACATACATACTGCCTTCTCTTAACTAACCTATCACATACATACTGCCTTCTCTTAACTAACCTATCACATACATACTGCCTTCTCTTAACTAACCTATCACATACATACTGCCTTCTCTTAACTAACCTATCACATACATCCTGCCTTCTCTTAACTAACCTATCACATACATACATCCTGCCTTCTCTTAACTAACCTATCACATACATACGTCCTGCCTTCTCTTAACTAACCTATCACATACATACTGCCTTCTCTTTACTAACCTATCACATACATCCTGCCTTCTCTTAACTAACCTATCACATAAATACATCCTGCCTTCTCTTAACTAACCTATCACATACATACGTCCTGCCTTCTCTTAACTAACCTATCACATACATACGTCCTGCCTTCTCTTAACTAACCTATCAAATACATACATCCTGCCTTCTCTTAACTAACCTATCACATACATCCTGCCTTCTCTTAACTAACCTATCACATAAATACATCCTGCCTTCTCTTAACTAACCTATCACATACATACGCCTTCTCTTAACTAACCTATCACATACATACTGCCTTCTCCTAACTAACCTATCACATACATACATCCTGCCTTCTCCTAACTAACCTATCACATACATACGCCTTCCTGCCTTCTCTTATCTAACCTATCACATACATACATCCTGCCTTCTCTTAACTAACCTATCACATACATACATCCTGCCTTCTCTTAACTAACCTATCACATACAAACATACTGCCTTCTCTTAACTAACCTATCACATACATACATACTGCCTTCTCTTAACTAACCTATCACATACATACATACTGCCTTCTCTTAACGAGCCTATGTTCTATATTAGCAGGTTATGTCACATATATTCATACTGCCTTCTCTTAACGAGCCTATGTTCTATATTAGCAGGTTAAATCACATACATACATACTGCCTTCTCTTAACGAGCCTATGTTCTATATTAGCAGGTTATATCACATAAATACATACTGCCTTCTCTTAACGAGCCTATGTTCTATATTAGCAGGTTATATCACATACATACGTCCTGCCTTCTCTTAACGAGCCTATGTTCTATATTAGCAGGTTATATCACATACATACGTCCTGCCTTCTCTTAACGAGCCTATGTTCTATATTAGCAGGTTATATCACATAAATACATCCTGCCTTCTCTTAACGAGCCTATGTTCTTTATTAGCAGGTTATATCACATAAATACATACTGCCTTCTCTAACTAACCTATCACATACATACATCCTGCCTTCTCTTAACTAGCCTATGTTCTATATTAGCAGGTTATATCACATAAATACATCCTGCCTTCTCTTAACGAGCCTATGTTCTATATTAGCAGGTTATATCACATAAATACATCCTGCCTTCTCTTAACGAGCCTATGTTCTATATTAGCAGGTTATATCACATAAATACGTCCTGCCTTCTCTTAACGAGCCTATGTTCTATATTAGCAGGTTATATCACATAAATACATCCTGCCTTCTCTTAACGAACCTATGTTCTATATTAGCAGGTTATATTACATAAATACATCCTGCCTTCTCTTAACTAACCTATGTTCTATATTAGCAGGTTATATCACATACATACGTCCTGCCTTCTTAACTACGGACCTATCACATACATACGTCCTGCCTTCTCTTAACGAGCCTATGTTCTATATTAGCAGGTTATATCACATACATATGTCCTGCCTTCTCTTAACGAGCCTATGTTCTATATTAGCAGGTTATATCACATAAATATATCCTGCCTTCTCTTAACGAGCCTATGTTCTATATTAGCAGGTTATATCACATAAATACATCCTGCCTTCTCTTAACGAGCCTATGTTCTATATTTGCAGGTTATATCACATACATACGTCCTGCCTTTCTTACCGACGGACCTATCACATACATACGTCCTGCCTTCTCTTAACGAGCCTATGTTCTATATTACAGGTTATATCACATACATACGTCCTGCCTTCTCTTAACGAGCCTATGTTCTATATTAGCAGGTTATATCACATACATACGTCCTGCCTTCTCCTAACTAACCTATCACATAAATACATCCTGCCTTCTCTTAACGAGCCTATGTTCTATATTAGCAGGTTATATCACATACATACGTCCTGCCTTCTCTTAACGAGCCTATGTTCTATATTAGCAGGTTATATCACATAAATACATCCTGCCTTCTCTTAACGAGCCTATGTTCTATATTAGCAGGTTATATCACATACATACGTCCTGCCTTCTCTTAACGAGCCTATGTTCTATATTAGCAGGTTATATCACATACATACGTCCTGCCTTCTCTTAACATACCTATGTTCTATATTAGCAGGTTATATCACATACATACGTCCTGCCTTCTCTTAACGAGCCTATGTTCTATATTAGCAGGTTATATCACATAAATACATACTGCCTTCTCTTAACGAGCCTATGTTCTATATTAGCAGGTTATATCACATAAATACATCCTGCCTTCTCTTAACGAGCCTATGTTCTATATTAGCAGGTTATATCACATAAATACATCCTGCCTTCTCTTAACTAATCTATCACATATATACATCCTGCCTTCTCCTAACTAACCTATCACATAAATACATCCTGCTTTCTCCTAACTAACCTATCACATACATACATCCTGCCTTCTCTTAACTAACCTATCACATACATACGTCCTGCCTTCTCTTAACTAACCTATCACATACATACGTCCTGCCTTCTCCTAACTAACCTATCACATACATCCTGCCTTCTCTTAACTAACCTATCACATACATACTGCCTTCTCTTAACTAACCTATCACATACATACTGCCTTCTCTTAACTAACCTATCACATACATACTGCCTTCTCTTAACTAACCTATCACATATATACATACTGCCTTCTCTTAACTAACCTATCACATACATACTGCCTTCTCTTAACTAACCAATCACATACATACTGCCTTCTCTTAACTAACCTATCACATACATACTGCCTTCTCTTAACTAACCTATCACATACATACTGCCTTCTCTTAACTAACCTATCACATACATACTGCCTTCTCTTAACTAACCTATCACATACATACTGCCTTCTCTTAACTAACCTATCACATACATACTGCCTTCTCTTAACTAACCTATCACATACATCCTGCCTTCTCTTAACTAACCTATCACATACATACATCCTGCCTTCTCTTAACTAACCTATCACATACATACGTCCTGCCTTCTCTTAACTAACCTATCACATACATACTGCCTTCTCTTTACTAACCTATCACATACATCCTGCCTTCTCTTAACTAACCTATCACATAAATACATCCTGCCTTCTCTTAACTAACCTATCACATACATACGTCCTGCCTTCTCCTAACTAACCTATCACATACATACGTCCTGCCTTCTCTTAACTAACCTATCAAATACATACATCCTGCCTTCTCTTAACTAACCTATCACATACATCCTGCCTTCTCTTAACTAACCTATCACATAAATACATCCTGCCTTCTCTTAACTAACCTATCACATACATACGTCCTGCCTTCTCCTAACTAACCTATCACATACATACGTCCTGCCTTCTCCTAACTAACCTATCACATACATACGTCCTGCCTTCTCTTATCTAACCTATCACATACATACGTCCTGCCTTCTCTTAACTAACCTATCACATACATACATCCTGCCTTCTCTTAACTAACCTATCACATACAAACATACTGCCTTCTCTTAACTAACCTATCACATACATACATACTGCCTTCTCTTAACTAACCTATCACATACATACATACTGCCTTCTCTTAACGAGCCTATGTTCTATATTAGCAGGTTATGTCACATATATTCATTCTGCCTTCTCTTAACGAGCCTATGTTCTATATTAGCAGGTTAAATCACATACATACATACTGCCTTCTCTTAACGAGCCTATGTTCTATATTAGCAGGTTATATCACATAAATACATACTGCCTTCTCTTAACGAGCCTATGTTCTATATTAGCAGGTTATATCACATACATACGTCCTGCCTTCTCTTAACGAGCCTATGTTCTATATTAGCAGGTTATATCACATACATACGTCCTGCCTTCTCTTAACGAGCCTATGTTCTATATTAGCAGGTTATATCACATAAATACATCCTGCCTTCTCTTAACGAGCCTATGTTCTTTATTAGCAGGTTATATCACATAAATACATACTGCCTTCTCCTAACTAACCTATCACATACATACATCCTGCCTTCTCTTAACGAGCCTATGTTCTATATTAGCAGGTTATATCACATAAATACATCCTGCCTTCTCTTAACGAGCCTATGTTCTATATTAGCAGGTTATATCACATAAATACATCCTGCCTTCTCTTAACGAGCCTATGTTCTATATTAGCAGGTTATATCACATAAATACGTCCTGCCTTCTCTTAACGAGCCTATGTTCTATATTAGCAGGTTATATCACATAAATACATCCTGCCTTCTCTTAACGAGCCTATGTTCTATATTAGCAGGTTATATTACATAAATACATCCTGCCTTCTCTTAACGAGCCTATGTTCTATATTAGCAGGATATATCACATACATACGTCCTGCCTTCGACCGACGGACCTATCACATACATACGTCCTGCCTTCTCTTAACGAGCCTATGTTCTATATTAGCAGGTTATATCACATACATATGTCCTGCCTTCTCTTAACGAGCCTATGTTCTATATTAGCAGGTTATATCACATAAATATATCCTGCCTTCTCTTAACGAGCCTATGTTCTATATTAGCAGGTTATATCACATAAATACATCCTGCCTTCTCTTAATGAGCCTATGTTCTATATTAGCAGGTTATATCACATACATACGTCCTGCCTTCGACCGACGGACCTATCACATACATACGTCCTGCCTTCTCTTAACGAGCCTATGTTCTATATTAGCAGGTTATATCACATACATACGTCCTGCCTTCTCTTAACGAGCCTATGTTCTATATTAGCAGGTTATATCACATACATACGTCCTGCCTTCTCCTAACTAACCTATCACATAAATACATCCTGCCTTCTCTTAACGAGCCTATGTTCTATATTAGCAGGTTATATCACATACATACGTCCTGCCTTCTCTTAACGAGCCTATGTTCTATATTAGCAGGTTATATCACATAAATACATCCTGCCTTCTCTTAACGAGCCTATGTTCTATATTAGCAGGTTATATCACATACATACGTCCTGCCTTCTCTTAACGAGCCTATGTTCTATATTAGCAGGTTATATCACATACATACGTCCTGCCTTCTCTTAACGAGCCTATGTTCTATATTAGCAGGTTATATCACATACATACGTCCTGCCTTCTCTTAACGAGCCTATGTTCTATATTAGCAGGTTATATCACATAAATACATACTGCCTTCTCTTAACGAGCCTATGTTCTATATTAGCAGGTTATATCACATAAATACGTCCTGCCTTCTCTTAACGAGCCTATGTTCTATATTAGCAGGTTATATCACATAAATACGTCCTGCCTTCTCTTAACTAATCTATCACATATATACGTCCTGCCTTCTCCTAACTAACCTATCACATAAATACATCCTGCTTTCTCCTAACTAACCTATCACATACATACATCCTGCCTTCTCTTAACTAACCTATCACATACATACATCCTGCCTTCTCTTAACTAACCTATCACATAAATACGTCCTGCCTTCTCTTAACTAATCTATCACATAAATACGTCCTGCCTTCTCCTAACTAACCTATCACATATATACGTCCTGCCTTCTCTTAACTAACCTATCACATAAATACGTCCTGCCTTCTCCTAACTAACCTATCACATAAATACGTCCTGCCTTCTCCTAACTAACCTATCACATAAATACGTCCTGCCTTCTCCTAACTAACCTATCACATAAATACGTCCTGCTTTCTCCTAACTAACCTATCACATATATACATCCTGCCTTCTCTTAACTAACCTATCACATATATACGTCCTGCCTTCTCTTAACTAACCTATCACATAAATACGTCCTGCTTTCTCCTAACTAACCTATCACATATATACATCCTGCTTTCTCCTAACTAACCTATCACATATATACATCCTGCCTTCTCTTAACTAACCTATCACATATATACGTCCTGCCTTCTCCTAACTAACCTATCACATAAATACGTCCTGCCTTCTCTTAACTAACCTATCACATATATACGTCCTGTCTTCTCTTAACTAACCTATCACATAAATATGTCCTGCCTTCTCCTAACTAACCTATCACATAAATACATCCTGCTTTCTCCTAACTAACCTATCACATACATACATCCTGCCTTCTCTTAACTAACCTATCACATAAATACGTCCTGCCTTCTCTTAACTAATCTATCACATAAATACGTCCTGCCTTCTCCTAACTAACCTATCACATATATACGTCCTGCCTTCTTTTAACTAACCTATCACATACATACGTCCTGCCTTCGACCGACAGACCTATCACATACATACGTCCTGCCTTCTCTTAACGAGCCTATGTTCTATATTAGCAGGTTATTATATCTAACATACATAAATACATCCTGCCTTCTCTTAACGAGCCTATGTTCTATATTAGCAGGTTATATCACATACATACGTCCTGCCTTCTCCTAACTAACCTATCACATAAATACATCCTGCCTTCTCTTAACGAGCCTATGTTCTATATTAGCAGGTTATATCACATACATACGTCCTGCCTTTCTCTTAACATAAATACAGCCTATGTTCTATATTAGCAGGTTATATCACATAAATACATCCTGCCTTCTCTTAACGAGCCTATGTTCTATATTAGCAGGTTATATCACATAAATACATCCTGCCTTCTCTTAACGAGCCTATGTTCTATATTAGCAGGTTATATCACATACATACGTCCTGCCTTCTCTTAACGAGCCTATGTTCTATATTAGCAGGTTATATCACATACATACGTCCTGCCTTCTCTTAACGAGCCTATGTTCTATATTAGCAGGTTATATCACATAAATACATACTGCCTTCTCTTAACGAGCCTATGTTCTATATTAGCAGTTTATATCACATAAATACGTCCTGCCTTCTCTTAACGAGCCTATGTTCTATATTAGCAGGTTATATCACATAAATACGTCCTGCCTTCTCTTAACTAATCTATCACATATATACGTCCTGCCTTCTCTTAACTAATCTATCACATATATACGTCCTGCCTTCTAACTAACCTATCACATAAATACGTCCTGCCTTCTCCTAACTAACCTATCACATAAATACGTCCTGCCTTCTCCTAACTAACCTATCACATATATACGTCCTGCCTTCTCCTAACTAACCTATCACATAAATACGTCCTGCTTTCTCCTAACTAACCTATCACATACATACATCCTGCCTTCTCTTAACTAACCTATCACATAAATACGTCCTGCCTTCTCTTAACTAATCTATCACATAAATACGTCCTGCCTTCTCCTAACTAACCTATCACATATATACGTCCTGCCTTCTCTTAACTAACCTATCACATATATACGTCCTGCCTTCTCTTAACTAACCTATCACATATATACGTCCTGCCTTCTCTTAACTAACCTATCACATATATACGTCCTGCCTTCTCTTAACTAACCTATCACATATATACGTCCTGCCTTCTCTTAACTAACCTATCACATAAATACATCCTGCCTTCTCCTAACTAACCTATCACATAAATACGTCCTGCCTTCTCTTAACTAACCTATCACACACACACACACACACACACACACACACACACACACACACACACACACACACACACACACACACACACACACACACACGGGCGATGGAAGATGGGTGCGGTTGTACAAACAGCTGACCCGCACAGCACTAATAGTCATCACAGGTATGTTGGAAGCAAGACATTAAGCCACAGGTAGCCTAACTGCCAAAATAAAGGAAACAACTAACAAGTGTCTTAATAGGGTGTTGGGACACCATGAGCCAGAATAGCTTCTATGCGCCTTGACATAGATTCTACACGCGTCTGGAACTCTATTGGAGGGACGCAACAACATTCTTCCACAAGAAATTCCATAATTTGGTGTTTTGTTGATGGAAAACTGTCTCAGGTGCTGCTCCAGAATCTCCCATAAGTGTTCAGTTGGTGTGAGATGTGGTGACTGTGACGGCCATGGCTTATGGTTTGAGAGTTTTTCTGCTCATCAAACCACCAGTTACCACTTGTGCCCTGTGGATGGGGCATTGTCATCTTATGTGGGCATAGCAATGGTAGCCAAAACAATGGCCTGCCCAGCAATTTCATACATGGCCCTAATGGGATATTAATTGACTCAGGAGCCACACCTGTGTGGAAACACCTGCTTTCAATACACTTTGTATCCCTCATTTACTCAAGTGTTTCCATTATTTTGGCAGTTCCCTGTACATTGGCAGATGTTGAATTCCTCAGTGCAATAGAGCCTCAGGTCAGGCATTAGCCTAAGTCTAACATTAGCCTAGGTCTAACATCAGGTATTTATTGATCTCAAGCTTAGAACCAAAGTGGGATATGTCACAACATGTTCCCTTTTGAAGACTAATCACTTAGTTTCTTTGATAGTCACAGAGAGACGGCCTGGGAATTATGCTGAGAAGCTCGGGCCAAAGTTACTTTTATATTTTTTGTCCAGCACCGTTATATTTAATCCTAGAAAGGTATGTAGCCTAGGAGGGGGGGTACAGGGGGTCCTGGGCTGCATCCCAAATGGTTCACTATATAGTGCACTACCATTGTCCAGGGATCACTCTGGTCAAAAGTAGTGCACTATATAAGGAATAGGATGTCATTTGGGCCACAGCCCTGGATGTATTAATGTCTTCCCTTGGCCTCCCTAGAGATTTCTCTCCAAGGAGAATTTCTCACTTTCCCAGACTCCACCCTCTGCAGGCTGGAATGGTGGGTCTTCCTGCAACCTGCTGGCACAGATTGAGGAATTGATAGTGGACTGATACACCGGGAAGGACCACGGGAGGGGACAAACCACTTCTGGCCTTTAACAAGACCACAATGCACTTCTCCTGGGGGCTATAAAGCGTGCCGGCCGGCAGGAGGAGGAGGTGGTAGGGGGAGGTGGAAGGGAGGAAAGGTCCGCTGAGGGGAAGAGTGA